>NC_136057.1:1461780602-1461788102 GCF_964261635.1 Lissotriton helveticus
TAGATGTAACAAATATCGACTTTAAAAAAGTAACATAACTTAAATTAAATTAATTAAATAATGTTATTATCATTAACAAATTAAATTAAATGTAATATATATTTTAATTATAACAAACAAATGTAATTTAATAAATATAAACACAAAAAAGTGTACACATACATATATTTACTTAAATACATTTTATTAACTATTATCTTTCTTTAATTCATAAAATATATTAATTATAAAAAATAAAATAAAAACATATATAAATATTATAAAATAAAATAATATATTCTATATTTAATTAACACATGAAACTCTGAAAAAAACAATACATACATTTAATAATAAAATGAAAACATTAGTAGTTAAAACATTTAACAGCAGAGTCAAAATTACTATTCCCACTCCAGTGAGTGCAAAAGTAGGGAAAGCGCTGGATAGCATAGGGGTAAAATGTACTATTCCCACTCCAGAGAGTGCAACAGTAGGGAAAGCGCTGGATAGAGTAGGGGTAAAAAGTACTAGTCCCACTCCAGTGAGTGCAACAGTAGGGAAAGTGCTGGCTAGCGGAGGGGTAAAATTTACTATTCCTACTCCAGAGAGAGCAACAGTAGGGAAAGCGCTGTATAGCGTAGGGGTAAAAATTACTATTCCCACTTCAGTGAGTGCAACAGTAGGGAAAGCGCTGGATAGCGGAGGAGTAAAATTTAATATTCCCACTCCAGAGAGTGCAACAGTAGGGAAATCGCTGTATAGCGTAGGGGTAAAAATTACTATTCCCACTCCAGTGAGTCCCACAGTAGGGAAAGCGCTGGCTAGCGTAGAGGTAAAAATTACTATTCCCACTCCAGTGAATGCAACAGTAGGGAAAGCGCTGGATAGCGGAGGGGTAAAATTACTATTCCCACTCCAGTGAGTGCAACAGTAGGGAAAGCGCTTGATAGCGTAGGGGTAAAATTACTATTCCCTCTCCAGTGACTGCAACAGTAGGGAAAGCTCTGGATAGCGTAGTGGTAAAATTACTATTCCCACTCCAGTGAGTGCAACAGTCGGGAAAGCGCTGGATAGCGTAGGGGTAAAAATTACTATTCCCACTCCAGAGAGTGCAACAGTAGGGAAAGCGCTGGATAGCGGAGGGGTAAAATTACTATTCCCACTCCAGAGAGGGCAACAGTAGGGAAAGCGCTGGATAGCGTAGGGGTAAAAATTACTATTCCCACTCCAGAGAGTGCAACAGTAGGGAAAGCGCTGGATAGCGTATGGGTAAAAATGACTATTCCCACTCCAGTGAGTGTCACAGTAGGGAAAGCGCTGGCTAGCGTAGGGGTAAAAATTACTATTCCCACTCCAGTGAGTGCAACAGTAGGGAAAGCGCTGGATAGCGTAGGGGTAAAAATTACTATTCCCACTCCAGCGAATGCAACAGTAGGGAAAGCGCTGGATAGCGGAGGGGTAAAATTACTATTCCCACTCCAGTGAGTGCAACAGTAGGGAAAGCGCTTGATAGCGTAGGGGTAAAATTACTATTCCCACTGCAGTGAGTGCAACAGTAGGGAAAGCTCTGGATAGCGTAGTGGTAAAATTACTATTCCCACTCCAGTGAGTGCAACAGTCGGGAAAGCGCTGGATAAATTAGGGGTAAAAATTACTATTCCCACTCCAGAGAGTGCAACAGTAAGGAAAGCGCTGGATAGCGGAGGGGTAAAATTACTATTCCCACTCCAGAGAGGGCAACAGTAGGGAAAGCGCTGGATATCGTAGGGGTAAAAATTACTATTCCCACTCCAGTGAGTGCAACAGGAGGGAAAGCGCAGGATCCCCAAAAAATAACAAACAAAACTATCAACATTTTTATTAAATTTAATTTCCAATTTTAACATAATTAATATATAATTATATATATATATTATTATTAACAAAGATAACAAAAAATAATTACATAATATTTACCACTATAATATCCACAACACACACCTAAAATTAATTACACAATTACATTTAATATTTACTTATTAATTAATGAAAATTAATTCATTAATATTTATGAATTAATCAATTACATATTACTTAGCACACTATAATTCCCACAACACACACCTAAAATTAATTACACAATTACATTTAATATTTACTAATTAATTAATGAAAATTAATTCATTAATATTTATTAATTAATCAATTGCATATTACTTAGCACACTATAATATCCACAACACACACCTAAAATTAATTACACAATTACATTTATTATTTACTAATTAATTAAAGAAAATAGATTCATTCCTATTTAATAAAAAAAAATTTTTTTTTATTTTTTTCTTACAACTCAGCACATTATTTGACGGAGCGCAGTACAAAGTAATATAAAATCTATTCATTTGCAAAGAAAAAACAAAAAAGTAGTACATACACAGCCTGTGTGATTCGTACTTGAAAACATTTTAACATCAAATAACAGTAAACATAAAGCAGTTCTCTGAATTCCCATCTAGCTTTTTAGTTCTTCAAATGTATCCTATCCTATCCCACTACGCCAATCTGCTATTGACTTCCAAATACGCAACCCTCTTTCCCTTCCCCTCCTGCCTTTCCTTGCATATATTGTCTTTTCCAAATTGTATGAGGACAACAAACTAGCCAGCCATACTTGTAGTGTAGGAGGATTAGGGTCTAACCATGCCCTAGCGATGCATAATCTATATACTGCCATAGCTAGGAAAACAAACTCATGATACCCTTCTTCTGGTACAATTCCTAAAAGTATATGTACTGGCTAAAGTTCCAGCTTAATCTTTAATGAGAACTCTAAGAAGTTTTCCAGGTTTCGTAATAATGTTTGTAGCTGTGGACATAACGCGAACATATGTATTATGTCCGCATCTCCTGAATTACAACGTGGGACAACGTGGGCATGTTGTACCTTCTGTCCCTCCCCACTTTGCTATCCTTGCTGGAGTGTAATATAGGGAATATATAGTTTTGTAGTGCTGTGACTGTAGAGACGCCGAGCAAAGAACTGTGCGCCCTAAGTCCAATGAGTCCTGAAACCATCCTAAATCCCCTTCTAATATTTTCTAATTAATTAATGAAAATTAATTCATTACTATGTATTAATTAATCAATTACATATTACTTAGCACACTATAATATCCACAACACACACCTAAAATTAATTACACAATTACATTTAATATTTACTATTTAATTAAAGAAAATAGATTCATTCCTATTTAATAATTAATCAATAAAAAAATTATTTACCAGCTTTCACACCATTTACACATTAAAACACCACAACACACACCTAAAATTAATTACAAAATTACCATTAATAATTACTAAATAATTAATGGTAATTAATTTTTACATATTTAATAATTAATCAATTAAAAATTAATTACTCACCACCCTTCACACCATGTACACATACAAATACCACAACACACACCTAAAATTAATTAAACAATTAACATAATTAATTATTAATCTATTAATTAAAAATAATTACCAATTAATTACTAATTAATAAATTAACACATTAATTATTCAATCATTTTATATAATTAAATTACTTCCCACCCTATTCCCCTAAAAACCCACAACCCGCTACGGAACTAATAACGCAAAATTAAACTTTAAATAAATTTATAACTAGAACAATTCTAAAACATATAATAAAATGACAAACAATTCTTATTAAAAACACCAAAATACATAACATTATTAATAAATCGATATTTTTGTAAACGATATTTTTGTAAACGATATTTATTACAATGATATTTTTGTACTCGATATTTCTTACCTGTCAGTCGATATTCTTGTCATCTATATTTTTGTTGTCGACATTTCTTCCAGACTATATTTCTGCGGCGATATTAATGTACCTCGACATTTCTCCGGCGATATTCCTGCTCTGCACCATGGTGGACATGGTCGTGGTGGACATGGTTGTGGTGGACGTGGTGGATGTGGTAGACATGGTAGTGGTGGGCGTGGTGGTGGCAGTAGTGATGGTGGACGTGGTGTTGGAGGTGGGTGTGGTGGTGGTGCACTTGGTGGAGGTGGTGGTGGACGTGGTGGTGGTGGACATGTTGGTGGTGGATGTAGTGGTGATGGACGTAGTGGTGGTGGATGTGGTGGTGGTGGATGTGGTGGTGGTGGAGGTGGTGGTTGTGGACATGGTGGTGGTGGACGTGGTGGTGGTGGATGTGGATGGGGTGGTGGTGGATGTGGTGGTGGTGGTGGATGTGGTGGTGTTGGTGGTGGACATGGTGGTGGTGGTGGATGTGGTGGTGGTGGACGCGGTGGGGGTGGACATGGTGGTGGACATGGTAGTGGTGGATGTGGTGGTGGTGGATGTGGTGGATGTGGTGGATGTGGTGGTGGTGGACATGGTGGTGGTGGTGGACGTGGTAGTGGTGGATGTGGTGGTGGTGGACCTGGTGGTGGTGGACGTGGTGGTGGTGGTGGACGTGCTGGTGGACGTGGTGGTGATGGATGTGGTGGTAGTGGACATGGTGGTGAACATGGTGTTGGTGAATGTGGTGGTGGACGTAGTGGTGGTGGATGTGATGGATGTGGTGGCGGTTCGACATGGTGGTGGAGGTGGTGGTTGTGGACGTGGTGGTGGAGGTTGTGGTGGATGTGGTGGTGGTGGTGGATGTGGTTGTGTTGGTGGTGGACATGGTGGAGGTGGTGGAAGTGGTGGCATGGTGGTGGACGCAGTGGTGGGGGATGTGGTGGTGGTGGTGGACATGGTGGTGGTGGATGTGGTAGTGGGGGACGTGGTGGACGTGGTGGTGGTGGATGTTCTGGTGGTGGACGTGGTGGTGGTGGATGTAGTGGTGGTGGTGGAAGTGGTGGACGTGGTGGTGGTGGATGTAGTGGTGGATGTGGTGGTGGACTTGGTGGTGGACATGGTGGTGGTAGTGGATGTGGTGGTGGTGGACGTGGTAGCGGCCTCGTGGTGGACGTGGTGTCCATGGTGGTGGTTGTGGACGGTTCCATGTTTAAATATCGAAAACAAAAATATAGACAACAAAAATATAGATGTAAAAATAACAATTACAAAAATATCGACTCCCTATACTTAAACAGGTAAGTACAATAATATCGACTCAAAAATATCTATGTAAAAAATATAGATGTAACAAATATCGACTTTAAAAAATAACATAACTTAAATTCAATTAATTAAATAATGTTATTATCATTAACAAATTAAATTAAATGTAATATATATTTTAATTATAACAAATAAATGTAATTTAATAAATATAAACACAAAAAAGTGTACATATACATATATTTACTTAAATACATTTTATGAACTATTATCTTTCTTTAATTTATAAAATATATTAATTATAAAAAATAAAATAAAAACATATATAAATATTTTAAAATAAAAAAATATATTCTATATTTAATTAACACATGAAACTCTGAAAAAAACAATACATACATTTAATAACAAAATGAAAACATTAGTAGTTAAAACATTTAACAGCAGAATCAAAATTACTATTCCCACTCCAGTGAGTGCAACAGTAGGGAAAGCGCTGGATAGCGTAGGGGTAAAAATTACTATTCCCACTCCAGTGAGTGCCACAGTAGGGAAAGCGCTGGCTAGCGTAGGGGTAAAAATTACTATTCCCACTCCAGTGAGTGCAACAGTAGGGAAAGCGCTGGATAGCGTAGGGGTAAACATTACTATTCCCACTCCAGTGAGTGCAACAGTAGGGAAAGCGCTGGATAGCGGAGGGGTAAAATTACTATTCCCACTCCAGTGAGTGCAACAGTAGGGAAAGCGCTTGATAGCGTAGGGGTAAAATCACT
Source organism: Lissotriton helveticus (assembly GCF_964261635.1). Taxonomy (NCBI): domain Eukaryota; kingdom Metazoa; phylum Chordata; class Amphibia; order Caudata; family Salamandridae; genus Lissotriton; species Lissotriton helveticus. The sequence goes on from NC_136057.1 coordinate 1,461,786,432, forward strand.
ATTCCCACCCCAGTGAGTACAACAGTAGGGAAAGCTCTGGATAGCGTAGTGGTAAAATTACTATTCCCACTCCAGTGAGTGCAACAGTCGGGAAAGCGCTGGATAGCGTAGGGGTAAAAATTACTATTCCCTCTCCAGAGAGTGCAACAGTAGGGAAAGCGCTGGATAGCGGAGGGGTAAAATTACTATTCCCACTCCAGAGAGGGCAACAGTAGGGAAAGCGCTGGATAGCGTAGGGGTAAAAATTACTATTCCCACTCCAGAGAGTGCAACAGTAGGGAAAGCGCTGGATATCGTAGGGGTAAAAATTACTATTCCCACTCCAGTCAATGCAATAGGAGGGAAAGCGCAGGATACCAAAAAAATTAAAAACAAAACTATCAACATTTTTATTACATTTAATTTCCAATTTTTACATAATTAATATATATATATATTATTAACAAAGACAACAAAAAATAATTACATATTATTTACCACTATAATATCCACAACACACACCTAAAATTAATTACACAATTACATTTAATATTTTCTAATTAATTAATGAAAATTAATTCATTACTATGTATTAATTAATCAATTACATATTACTAAGCACACTATAATATCCACAACACACCTAAAATTAATTACACAATTACATTTAATATTTACTAATTAATTAAAGAAAATAGATTCATTCATATTTAATAATTAATCAATAAACAAATAATTACTTACCAGCTTGCACACCATTTACACTTTAAAACACCACAACACACACCTAAAATTAATTACACAATTACAATTAATGATTACTAAATAATTAATGGTAATTCATTTTTACATATTTAATAATTAATCAATTAAAAATTAATTACTTACCTCCCTTCACACCATGTACACATACAAATACCACAACACACACCTAAAATTAATCAAACAATTAACATAATTAATTATTAATCTATTAATTAAAAAAATTAACAACTAATTGCTAATTAATAAATTAACACATTAATTATTCAATCATTTTATACAATTAAAATACTTCCCACCCTATTCCCCTAAAAACCCACAACCTGCTACGGAACTAATAACGCAAAATTAAACTTAAAATAAATTTATAACTAGAACAATTCTAAAATATATAATAAAATGACAAACAATTCTTATTAAAAACACTAAAATACATAACATTATTAATAAATCGATATTTTTGTAAATTATATTTATTACAACTATATTTTTGTAATCGATATTTCTTATCTGTCAGTCGATATTCTTGTCATCTATATTTTTGTTGTCGATATTTCTTCCAGACGATATTTCTGCGGCGATATTAATGTACCTCGATATTTCTCCGGCGATATTCCTGCTCTGCACCGTGGTGGACATGGTCGTGGTGGACATGGTCGTGGTGGACGTGGTGGATGTGGTAGATATGGTAGTGGTGGACGTGGTGGTGGACGTAGTGGTGGTGGTGTTGGAGGTGGGTGTGGTGGTGGTGGACGTGGTGGTGGATGTGGTGGTGGTGGACATGTTGATGGTGGACGTAGTGGTGATGGACGTAGTGGTGGTGGATGTGGTGGTGGTGGACGTGGTGGTGGTGGAGGTGGTGGTTGTGGACATGGTGATAGTGGACGTGGTGGTGGTGGACGTGGATGGGGTGGTGGTGGATGTGGTGGT
>NC_136057.1:1462390602-1462575602 GCF_964261635.1 Lissotriton helveticus
CTACTGCTTAAGGTGTGTGACAAGTGTAACCCGAGGGATAGCCTTACTTTCTAAGGCATGTGACACATGTAAACCGAGGAATAGCCCTGCTGCCTAAGGCATGTGACAAGTGTAACCCGAGGTATAGCCCTGCTGTCTATGGCATGTGACACCTATAACCTGAGGGATAGACCTGCTTTCTAAGGCATATGACACTTGTAAACTGAGGGATAGCCCTGCTGTCTAAGGCATGTGACACCTGTAACCAGAGGGATAGCCCAGCTGTCTAAGCATGTGACACCTGTAAACTTAGGGATTGCCCTACTGCCTAAGGCATGTGACACCTGCAAACTGAGGGATAGCCCTACTGCCTAAGGCCTGTGACACTTGTAACCCAAGGGATAGACCTGCTTTCTAAGGTGTGTGACACCTGTAACCCGAGGGATAGCCCTACTTTCTAAGGCATGTGACACCTGTAACCCGAGGGATAGCCCAGCTGTCTAAGCATGTGACACCTGTAAACTTTGGGATTGCCCTACTGCCTAAGGCATATGACACCTGTAAACTGAGGGATAGCCCTGCTGTCTAAGGCATGTGACACCTGTAACCCGAGGGATAGCCCAGCTGTCTAAGCATGTGACACCTGTAAACTTTGGGATTGCCCTACTGCCTAAGGCATGTGACACATGTAAACCGAGGAAGAGCCCTGCTGCCTAAGGCATGTGACACATGTAACCCGAGGGATAGCCCTGCTGTCTATGGCATGTGACACCTATAAACTGAGGGATAGCCCTGCTTTTTAAGGCATGTGACATCTGTAAACCGAGGGATAGCCCTGCTTTCTAAGGTATGTGACACCTGTAACCGGAGGGATAGCTCAGCTGCCTAAGGCATGTGACACCTGTAACCCGAGGGATAGCCCTGCTTTCTAAAGCATGTGACACCTGCAACCTGAGGGATAGCCCTGCTGTCTATGGCATGTGACACCTATAACCTGAGGGATAGCCCTGCTTTTTAAGGCATGTGACATCTGTAAACCGAGGGATAGCCCTGCTTTCTAAGGTATGTGACACCTGTAACCTGAGGGATAGCCCAGCTGCCTAAGGCATGTGACACCTGTAACTCGAGGGATAGCCCTGCTTTCTAAAGCGTGTGACACCTGCAACCTGAGGGATAGCCATGCTTTCTAAGGCGTGTGACACCTGCAACCTGAGGGATAGCCATGCTTTCTAAAGCATGTGACACCTGCAACCTGAGGGATAGCCATGCTTTCTAAAGCATGTGACACCTGCAACCTGAGGGATAGCCATGCTTTCTAAGGCGTGTGACACCTGTACCACGTGATTCCTCAGCATTTTGGAAATTCGTAAATGCCCCTTTGCCATGGGTAAATATGCCTGTGAGGAATTTGGACCTTGCTATTGACGGAGATACTTGGGCTGCTTACTTTCAAAAATTATATAGTACACCTATTTCCTTCAATACTTCTTCCTCGGACTCCTTTCATCCCTTAACCTCAACTACCATGGCTTCAAGAAAGGGCACTTCCAGTATTGTTTTTACTTGTGAGGAGGTCACGCTTGCAATAAGGGAGAGTCCCTCTGGGAAGGCACCTAGGCCAGATGCTATTCCAGCGGATGTTTTCAAGGCGGAGCCAGATTTTTGGGCTCCACTCTTAACCTCGGCCTTGAACTCAGCAAATGTGTATGGCCAAATACCAACTTGGACTGAAGCAATCGTGATACCCATTTTTAAAAAAGGAGATAGACATTTACCATCTTGCTATCGGCCTATCTCCTTGCTTGATTCTCTAATGAAGGTCGCAGGTCGTATAATTTTAAAACGTCTACAGAACTGGTCTGAGGAGAATGATGTCCTCTCAGGATTACAATATGGCTTTCGATCTGGAAGGGGCACAGTGGAACAGACCCTCAACTTACACCTCCTTATGTCTAAATATGTGGAGGTAAAAAGGGGTAACCTTTACGTGACATATATAGACCTAACCTCCGCTTTTGATTGTGTGGTACATGATCAGTTATGGAAGGTTCTTGAGCAGCTGGGGATAAATCCATCTATCCTTGACTTTATTAAGAATTTGTACAGAGAAGCTGGGGCCAGGGTGCGTTTTGGTTTGAGGGGGGAGTGTTCTCCAAGGTTTACTATCACCAGAGGGGTGAGGCAGGGGTGCATATTAGCCCCCCTGCTTTTCTCTCTCTATATAAACGCCATTGGTGATCACCTGAAAAACATCGAATGTGATTACCCGAAAGTGGGAGGACATGCTGTACCAATTTTGTTGTATGCCGACGATACGGCTATTTTATCTCAAACACGCCTGGGCCTACAAAGAGCAGTTACCGCTTTTTCTAATTTTATGCACGAAAGGGGTCTGAAAGTGAATATTGGCAAAACTTTCTCCATGGCGTGTAGTAAGGGATCAAAGAAAATTCCATGTCCCACATTCATTGAAGGTCAAAAAATAGACACAGTTGATTATTTTCCGTATCTGGGCATCTGTGTCCATAGAAAGGTGTCATGGCACACTGCAGTTAAAGCTAGGAAACTTGCTTTTGTCAGAGCAATTGGGGCGCTCCGAGATTTTTCTAGCAAAATAGGGGGGAGACCAGTAAAACAGCTCATTCTTATCTATAAGGCTAAATGCGTCTCAACGGCAATATATGGGGCTGGTCTATGGGGGATCGAAAACATAACATCAATTCAAACAGTAGAAAACCATTTCTTAAGGTATCTTTTAGCAATACCGAAATCAACATCAGTTTATATGACCCACATAGAGTTAGGCCTACCTTACATTTCAGGTGTAATCAAAGCCGAGCCACTGCTTTTGTGGCATAAAATCTGGTCCACTCCGGAGGCTGCATTGAACCGAGAAGTAATCTTGGACATTCTTAAACTAGAAGGGGCAAAACACACGAAATGGCTTGTTTATGTAAAAAGTGTTTTTTGTGAAATCGGACGCCCAGATTTTTACACTGATCCTATGTCCTTGGAGAACATTTCTAGGAAAACCTTGAGAAAGATCCTAATGGACCATTTGGAAGCCAAGAGGTGGGATACCCAGAAACTAAACAAAACAACTATGGATTTCCAAGCGATTACTTTAAACAAGGGTCTCCAATTGTATCTTTCCACTGATTTTTCTCATTTTTCCAGAATGCTTCTTACTCGATTTAGATTGGGCTCCTTTTACCGTTTAATAACATTCCCTTCTTGTAACAATTGGACTCGAAATCTCTGCCCCTGCCCTTGCGATGACCTCTCTCCTCAATCGAACATTCATTTTATTTTATTTTGTACCTATTACCTAGTTCCTAGGAAAGCTTTATTGAGACCTCTTTTGAAGAAATGGGGCTTGAGGACTTGTAGAGATGCTTTTGTTCGGCTGCAACAGTTGGAGGATAAAGATGTCATAGGCACTATGGAACAGTTTTTGAAATTGCTGCTTAAATTTAGAAAATCTTTATGATAGTACATGCATGCTTGTCTTTTTAAATTTTTGGCTGTTTTGTATTTTTTACATTTCTTATGATGACTGTGTTTTAACAAAATGTAATGATTGCTTTTATGATATCCTTTGTGAATATCGAATAAAGCTTATTTTGATTTGATTTGATGTGATTTGACACCTGTACCCAGAGGGTTAGCCCTGCTGTCTAATGCATGTGACACCTGTAACCCGAGGGATAGCCCTACTTTCAAAGGCATGTGATCTGTAACCCGAGGGATAGCCCTGCTTTCCAATGCATGTGGCACCTGTAACCCGAGGGATAGCCCTGCTTTCCAATGCATGTGACACCTGTAACCCGAGGGATAGCCCTACTTTCTAAGGCATGTGATCTGTAAACCGAGGGATAGCCCTGCTTTCCAATGCATGTGGCACCTGTAATCCGAGGGATAGCCCTGCTTTCCAATGCATGTGGCACCTGTAACCTGAGGGATAGCCCTGTTGCCTAAGGCATGTGACACCTGTGACCTGAGGGAAAGCCCTGCTTTCTAAGGCCGGTGGCACCTGTAACCTGAGGGATATCCCTGCTGTCAAAGGCATGTAACACCTGAGGGATAACCCTACTTTCTAAGGCATGTGACACCTGTGAACTGAGGGATAGCCCTGCTGCCTAAGTCATGTGACACCTGTAACCCGAGGGATAGCCCTGCTTTCTAAAGCATGTGACACCTGTAACCTGAGGGATAGCCATGCTTTCTAAGGCCTGTGACATCTGTAACCTGAGGGTTAGCCCTGCTGTCTAAGGCATGTGACACCTGTAACCCGAGGGATAGCCCTACTTTGTAAGGTATGTGACATCTGTAAACCGAGGGATAGCCCTGCTGCCTAAGTCATGTGACACCTGTAACCCGAGGGTTAGCCCTGCTGTCTAAGGCATGTGACATCTGTAAACCGAGGGATAGCCTTGCTCCCTAAGGCATGTTACACCTGTGACCTGAGGGAAAGCCCTGCTTTCTAAGACCGGTGACACCTGTAACCTGAGGGATAGCCCTGCTTTCTAAGGCATGTGACACCTGTAAACTGAGGAATAGCCCTGCTGTCGAAGGCATGTGACACCTGTAACCCGAGGGATAAGCCTACTTTCTAAGAAATGTGACACCCGTAGACTGAGGGATAGCCCTGCTGCCTAAGTCATGTGACACCTGTAACCCGAGGGTTAGCCCTGCTGTCTAAGGCATGTGACACCTGTAACCCGAGGAATAGCCCTGCTTTCTAAGGCCTGTGACATCTGTAAACCGAGGGATAGCCATGCTACCTAAGGCATGTGACACCTGTACCCTGAGGGATAGCCCTGCTTTCTAATGCATGTGACACCAGTAACCTGAGGGATAGCCCTGCTTTCTAATGCATGTGACACCTGTAACCTTAGGGATAGCCCTGCTTTCTAATGCATGTGACACCTTTACCTGAAGGATAGCCCTGCTGCCTAAGGCATGTGACACCTGTAACCTTAGGGATAGCCCTGCTTTCTAAGGCATGTGACACCTGTAACCTTATGGATAGCACTGCTTTCTAAGGCCTGTGACACCCGTAACCTGAGGGATAGCCATGCTACCTAAGGCATGTGACACCTGTACCCTGAGGGATAGCCCTGCTTTCTAAGGCATGTGACACCTGTAACCCAAGGGATAGCCCTGCTGTCTAAGGCATTGTGATACCTGTAACCCGAGGGATAGCCCTACTTTCTAATGCATTTGACACCTTTAAACTGAGGGACAGCTTTGCTTTCGAAGGCATGTGACACCTGTAATCTGAGGGATAGCCCTGCTTTCTAAGGCATGTGACATCTGTAATCTGAGGGATAGCCCTGCTTTCTAAGGCATGTACCCTGTAGACCTGTAACCTGAGGCATAACTCTTGCGCAAAGCATGTAGGGCCCATTCAACTCGACAGATAGCCCTGCTGTGATGTGACATCTGTAACCTGAGCGCTACTTCTTCGCACGGTATGTCCTTTACATTTAACTCGACCGATAGCCCTGCTTACTAAGTCATGTGACATCTGTAACATGAGAGGTAGCCCTGCTTTCTAAGGCATCTGACATCTGTACCTTTAGGGACAGATGTTCTGGACTGACATGTGTGATCCGTGTAACTCTATAGCAGGACATAAGCCCTAAGAAAAATAGTGGTGGGACTAATTTACAATGACGTCACAGGCTAGCATCATCACAGTAGGTAATGCAATAGTTGAATATCATTCCTCACTGAAAATTGAACAGGCCTACTATTTTAAAAAACAAGTTAACACAATGACAGAGAAATCAGAATTTTTTTTTAATCGCACATAGGTTCTGTAGGTTTCCACTTGCGATTGAGCTAAAAAATGGCTGAAAGGGGTACTATTTTTAAACAGATGAATGACGTTTAGAAAGTAAACAAAATGAGCAGGATGTATACGTTTGAAGAGTGAAACTTGGTGTTCATGCATGTTTGTTTCCCGCTGGTTTTCTTTAACCAGCTTCAAAGCAGAACGTGCTGCACATTATTAGACAATAGAGAGCTATTGGCGGGAAGTTCTTGTAACTGCTCAGATATTTGATTTAAAGGTAACCCTCCACAGGACCTCTCTCACTATTAAAGGGGGCGCTACCAGTGGGAAAACACGCTGGCGCCAGGTTACACACACACTTTTCCATGGCGAGCAGCTCAATACTGGGGCACAAGGTGGCACCTCTCAGCCTGGGGTGAGGGGAGCACAGTCCACTCTATAAAAATAGAGGGGCACACTGTTGTTGAGCTCATCTCTAAATCAGACAAACAGTGCCACCAAGTGGCAGAGTGTCATAAGTGCCAGTGTCAACTATTATGTTCCGGTGCCAAGTACCGGCAACCACCTGCTCAAATTAAGCACTTTCTGGACTCCGTCCACCCACATCCACCCCAACTCTCATCCAACTCTAGCTCTACTTTCTAAGGCATGTGATATCTGCAACATGATGGATAGCCCTGCTTTCTAAGGCATGTGACATCTGCAACCAGAGGTATAGCCCTTCTGTGCAGGGTGTGTGCGACCTATGTAACCTGATGGACAGACATGCATTCTAAGGCATGTGGAATACAACATTTTCCAGCATTCGCAACAAGAATTTTAGATTCTATTAAGGACACAGAGGCGAGGATTATGCTTCTCAATTTCTTCACTACTCAAAATAGCAGCCAATGAAAAAACAGTAAACATTGTAAAACACTACATATCCCATGAGGCTTTGAACCACTCCGCCTTCATTGACCAAGCAAACATGTCTATAGTATACAAAATAACGAGGCGCCATCTTGACTACCTCTTTCCTTGCAATAAGCAGTCTCAAGTGTTCAGTAAACAAAAGCAACAGTTCTGGGTCTCAATGGAGAGCAACTTCCAACAGGTCCAGACGAGACAACTATACTCCAAGAGCGAAGACTTCCTTGGCATGAGGACCTGCAGATTCAACTCTGTTTGCAGTCCATTCCTGAAATCAGAAACAAGTTTGAAAATACGGAACAAAGAAATCTTTTGGTATCACAGGGCGGGGAAATAACATACATCTTATGCATCATCAGACAACATGACACTTTTAAATGTTACCTGTCCCAACGGGTGGGATAATCCACGCCTCTGTGCCCTTAATAGAATCTAAAATTCTTGTCACAAATGCTGGAAAATGTTGTATTCTGTGGCTGGACCGAAGGCTCAGATTATGCTGGTTCAAAGCTGACCAACAACCACAGAAGAAACATGAACAATGGGCTTATAATAAAATACTTTCAACATTGAATCAGATGACCAATCTGCAGCCTTCAAAAGGTCTTCTAAACGAGACCCCATAATAAAGGCTTTAGACGCAATAGCGACTCTTGCTGAATGCGCCCCATAAACAGAAATATCTATATCAGCTTCAGCCATCACCCACCTAACCCAACGTGCCAGAGTGGCTGCTGAGACCAGGCGAAACGTTTTCTGCATTGCCAAGAGTAACTGACCTACAGGGTCCGATCTGTTAGGTAAAGTCCATTCTTCATACATTTTTAGGCATTTCAAAACACATAATTTCTCATTATGAGGAAAAGTGGAATACTCAACCGAACAAGACATTGTTTTTGTTCTTCTAGAGATGATAAAAGAAACACCTTGGGGAAAAAAAACCTTCCTGCCAAATCTAAAGTATGCACATCAGACACTCTATGGCAGGAAATAAGACACAACAACATAGTGAGTTTTGCATATAATTGCTTTAATGATAAATCTTTATTTTCCAGCCATGATTCTAACAAAGAGAGAACTTTTGAAACATCCCATAGCGTAGTGTATCTGGGACGTGGCGGACGAGCAACTCTAATGCCTTTTAACAATTTACACACCAATGAGTGCATACCCACTGGTTTTCCAACAATGTGGTTAAGTCCGACCGATAAGGCTGATCTGCAATTATTTACTGACCTATATGACAGACCTGACTCGGCACATTCAGACAAAAAATTCAGTATTTCCTTCAAATCAGATCCCAAGGGATCCACCTGTCGTTGAAGGCACCAACCCATTCATCGCTTCCAGGATGCAGAATATTGCTTGCAAGTGGATGAAGCCCAAGCCTGTTGTATAAACTCGGCAGCCGCCGATGAAAGGCCCTCAATTTGTTCATGTCTCCGGAGAGTGTCCAAACCATGAGGGTTAACTGATTCTGGAGGACCAGAAGATGAGGGGAGCCCATTGGGTCCTGGTGCGGCATCAGGGACACAGGAAATTGGACGGGCAGGTCCACAGACAATTCCAATAAAGTCAGAAACCACAATTGGGTCTTCCATAATGGTGTGACTAACACTCATGATGTTGCTTGTCGTCGGACCCGAGCAGTTACTCTCGAAATCAACACGAAGTGGGGTAAGGCATAATTCCTCTGGGAACCCTCAGTGATGGAGATATGCGTCCGTTCCCAGTGCCATCAGATCCGGTCTCCAGCTGTAAAAGTGGAGAAGTTGAGTATTGAGGCGAGATGCAAAGAGGTCTATCAGGCAAGGGCCTCGAATACCCATGATCTCTAAAAACACAGAAGGATGGAGCCTCCAGTCGCTGAAGTCCCTGAGAAACCCAGAGTTCCCATCTGCCACTTGATTGCTCTTGCGGGGAATGCATTCTGCCAAAATCCTGATCTTCTGTGCCAGGTAGAAGTGCCAAAACTCCCTTGCAATGTTGGCTAAAAGTCGGGATTTTGTTCCTCCCATGCTATTTTTGTAGCGTACCGCCGAGACATTGTCCATCCGCAGGAGGATGCAACAATTGCTCTTCATTGGTGAGTTTGAGCTGATGGCAAACGATCGGCTAACAACTCTAGACAGCTGATGTGTAATTTTAACTCTTCTGCGGACCACCGACCGCCAGTGGCACAGTCTCCGCATCTTGCGCCCCAGCCCCATCGACTGGCATTCGACTCAATATTAAAGTCGGGAGAACCTCCGAAAATGGCTTTGCCATTCCAGGCCTCCATGTGAGTGAGCCACCATTGCAGCTCCTCTTGTGCGTCTAGAGACAAAGCGATCAGATGATCGTACGAGAACCTGCAGGTAATGGATCTTGAGGCATTGCACCGCCCTGTAATGGAGAGGTACTGGGAAGATAGCGTGAATCGAGGATGCAAGGAGGCCCACACTCCTCGCCAGGGACCTCAAAGAGACCAGCTGCTTTGACAGAGTCGTTCGAATCTCCCTTTTTATGGATTTTATCTTGGGCATCGGGAGAAGCAACTGGGCATTCAACGAGTCGATTTGAAAACCTAAGAAGTCTACATGTTGGGACGGAGTAGACATGGATTTGTTGGTGTTGATCACAAAATCCAACTCTTGCAACAGAGAGATCGTCCATTGTAAGTGAGTGCACAACATTGTGGGGTCCTGTGCTAGAAGAAGCATGTCGTCGAGATAAACAATCATGCATATGCCCATCTCTCGAAGGCGAGTGGTCACTGGCTTCAGCAGTTTGGTAAAAACCCACGTTGCTGAGGAAAGGCCGAAGGGAAGTGGCAGTTACCAGAACCATTGCCCTTTCCACTGAAATTGGAGATATTTCTGATGGGAGGGGAAAATGGGGACTATTAGGTTGGCGTCCTTTAGGTCCAAGTGGACTATCCAATCCTTTTCTAGCAATAAATCTCTTAAAAGATGGATTCCTTACAGCTTGAAATGTCTGTAGACAACAAAAGGATTGAACTCCCTGAGATTCAACACTAATCTCTGTCTTCCTCCCTTCTTTTGCACCAAGAAGACAGTGCTGCAAAAACCTCCGGGAATGAAAGTTCCCACAGCAATAGCCTGCTTTGTCAAAAGCTCTTGAAGTTATGAGTTTATAAAAGATTGTTCTTGTAGGGAAAAATGGAGAGGAGTAGGAGGACTGCCTGAAAAGGAACATCGCTTAATGGTATTTGATACCCCTGAACAGTGTGAATAATCCACTCATCTGAGGTGATTTGTGTCCAATTGTACAGAAAATGCATTAGTCTGCCCCCGGAGGAATCTGTGGATGAGAGGTTGAATTACCATTGTTCCTGTATCCTCTGTTGATGCCCCTGTTGTACCGGTCCCGGAAGCCCCTGGATCTTGTGGGGTAAAATCCAGCCTGGTCTGGTTTCTGGGTGTCCCCAATATGTCTAGGGGTGAAGCCATGTTGAGGACTTTGGTTAGTGTATCGGCCGGTCCTGCACCCTACCAGAGAGGAGATGGAACACACTTTTGAGGGAGGATTGCGACTTGTCCAAAGAAGTAAACATATTAACAAATTTAGCAATGTTCTTAACAAACCATTCTCAAAAAAGAGGTCCTTTAGCCAGAGGACCTGGTTCGGCAGAGGCTACTTCTATGAGTTGGGGGTCTATTTGGAGGAGGACTGACTTGCGCCTTTCTGAGGAAAGGGCACAATACGCATTTCCGAGAAGACAGATCGCCCTCTGGGCCCAGCCTGCAAGGACCTGCGGGTAGATGGGGGCCCCAGTCTCCTGCATTTGAAGCGCTAGCTCCAAAATCTTAGCTAAAGGCCCCAAGACATCTAAAAGCTTGTCTTGTCATATATATATATATATTCCTGAGCTCTGTCACTTGTCCTGTGGAAGGAAAACAACGGAACGGACCACGGTAATGTGCCTTATGCTTCTTTTATTTCATCAGGGTGCAGAATCTCGCCATTACGCGTTTCAGCCCACTACAGGCCTTGATCAGATGACATAAGGTATGCTTTGGTGCCGTTATTTAAAGTGAAAGGTGCTCATTGATTTATGTCACATGTGCAAACATTGGCATAGACATAGAAAACATTGTAGCTGCCCTAATCGTCTTTGAATAAAACCTCTTTGCATGTTAAAAGCGGAATTATATCTGTATAAATACAGTACGTCATGAGTTTAAATTTAAAATTGAAACAATAGATTAAAATAATAGATTGAAAATCACATCAACCTTCTGAATGATGTAAACACAAACCAAATGGCTCTAAAATATTTCCAGTGCTTTTTAGAAGACATATTATTGCATAGAGTCTTTCTTGAAGCACTGTTGCATTCTCTGGTATCTAAAATTATATAGACAACAGAGCCAGACGTTTTATCCATTGTTCACACATTAATTCATGACACACTCCGAATTAATGAACATTGAGGTACATTAAAGTGAATTACATTTTGTGGCAGTTCTAAATACTTTGTCTATGGCCAGAAAAAGTGCTAGTGCAAAATAGTGTGCTGTGTTCATGTGCAAATTATCCATATACTTTTCTCAAATATTTATTTTGCGCATAGTTTATAATCCATCATTTTGTTCTTGAAGCAAGGTTAAAATAGTAAATTAGATTAAAGTTTCGGTCTAAATACCCATAAAACCATAAAAACGTACTATTCAGTAAAGTGCGCTTACTATGGGACACATAATATGTGAGTAGTGGGATCTAGAGCCCTAGATCAGATAAATTTTTAGCATGTTGATTTTAGTTTAAATTGCAGTTACGGTCTAAATACCCGTTTTAAGGATATTAGTTCACATTTAATTGTGCAAATCGTTATTCCTTATAGTTAGATGTGGATCATAGATCTAATACTTGGCCAACTGAAAAAACCCAACAATTGATATCACAGGATACACAGCTTTTGTTGAAAAGATACAAGCATTTGTTGAATAAATGTACCAATGAATGAAGTGATTAGATATTCACATATTCAAGTATTAAAGTATTTGAACCTCAGATTTCAAATTGAGAGAAATCCTCTCATATTTATCAGGGAAATACCCTAATTCCTGATGTATAATGTAAACATGACTCAATAAATAAATAAATCAATAAATATATATTCATTAAGATCACATATTGAACCATGTTCTTAAAAACAGTATATGCTAAAATTGAAGTTTAAACCTTAATGTTATTCATAATATTATATTCTACAAAGCTTGGAAGATGTTAGTCTAATATTTATTCAACGATTTATAAAGGCTGTTTTTCTATGTGTTATCTCTGGTAATTGGTAAGAAAAAGGACAGAGTATATTATGTATAGTTGGTTTGCAACACCTTAGCTTAAGCAAGTGTGCAAATCCTCAGTGATATTAAGGCCTTTCGGGTGTTTCGAATCTAGCTCCAATATATATTTAGTCTCTAATTTTCTCAGTTTAGATTCACGATCACCTCCTCTCCTACTTGCTGGTACAGAATCTATTACATAATACCTAAGATGTTTCTTATCAGCATTGTGTTTCTCCCTTAAATGACGGGCCACGGGATAGGTATTATCTTGATTTGTTATTGCCCGTATATGTTGTAATATCCTTTTGTGGACGGGCGTTTTCGTGCTACCTACATAATGAAGATTACATGGGCAATATAAAATGTAAATTGCATATTCCGTTTTGGAAGTAAGGAGTTTGGTGATCATGTGATGTTTGGAGCTAAATGGTGTCATATACTTAGAAGTATTGACACCAAGTTGGCATGCTTTACAGCTTTTACATTTATAGAATCCTCCATGTGTTTGTAATTTGATGTACCTTTTATTACTTCAGGGCTTGTTTTTACTAGCTCATCACACATGGAGGGTTCCCTGCTATACGTGATGGAAGGTTTAGAAGGAAGAGATGGTCCAATAACATTATCACTTGTCACAAGGGGCCAGTTTTTCTCAATAATAGATTTAATCTGTTTATATTGTTTATTATATTGAGTAATAATCCTGAATTCACTAGTTGGTGTTATGTCCTTGTTGGTACTTGGGTGTAGTTCTCTGTTCAGCAATTGGCTGCGAGAACATTTCATGGATTTGTCGATGGCACTATTTATAGTTTTTTCAGAGTAGCCCCTTTCCAGGAACCTCTCTTTGCAAGCCATCTGTGCAATAAGCAAATCATTGTCTTCACTATGTATGCTTCGCAGTCGCAACATTTCCCCATAAGGGATGCTATTGGTAAGATCATGAGGACGTGAGCTCTTAGCGTTCAAGTTCAAGTTCAAGAATTTATATAGCGCACTACTCACCCAGAGGGTCTCAAGGCGCTGGCGGGGGGGGGGGGGAGGAATTATTATTTGTCGAATAGCCAGGTTTTAAGTTCTTTTCTGAAAGAGATGTGGTTCTGTGTAAGGCGGAGGTGAGTGGGGAGTGAGTTCCAGGTCTTGGCCGCCAAGTAGGAGAAGGATCTACCTCCCATCGTGGATCTTTGGATACGCGGAACTGCGGCGAGGCCTTGATTGGAGGATCTTAGTTGGCGGGTGGGTGTGTAGAAGGATAGTCGAGTGTTGAGGCATTCGGGTCCTAGTTTGTAGAGGGCCTTGTGTGCGTGGGTGAGGAGACGGAATGTTATTCTCTTGTTGACGGGAAGCCAGTGGAGGTCTTTTAGGTGGCCGGTAATGTGATCTTGGCGAGGGATGTCCAAAATGAGTCTCGCTGATGCGTTTTGGATGCGTTGGAGTTTTTTCTGTAATTTGGCTGTGATTCCGGCGTAGAGGGTGTTTCCATAGTCTAGTCGGCTGGTGACCAGTGCGTGGGTGACCGTCTTTCTTGTTTCGGCGGGGATCCAATGGAAGATTTTTTTGAGCATACGAAGTACGTTGAAGCAGGAGGATGAGACGGCGTTTTGGATGCGTTGGAGTTTTTTCTGTAATTTGGCTGTGATTCCGGCGTAGAGGGTGTTTCCATAGTCTAGTCGGCTGGTGACCAGTGCGTGGGTGACCGTCTTTCTTGTTTCGGCGGGGATCCAATGGAAGATTTTTTTGAGCATACGAAGTACGTTGAAGCAGGAGGATGAGACGGCGTTGACTTGTCTGGTCATCGAGAGTGAGGAGTCTAGGATGAAGCCAAGGTTACGTGCGTGGTCTGTGGGAATGGGTGCTGAGCCCAGATCCGAAGGCCACCATGAGTCGTCCCAGGCAGAGGGGGATGAACCTAGGATGAGCACTTTCGTTTTGTCTGAGTTAAGTTTTAGGCGGCTGTTTTTCATCCATACGGCTACTTCTTTCATGCCTTCGTGAAGATTCCTTTTGGCGGTGTTGGGGTCTTTGGTGAGGGAAAGGATCAGCTGGGTGTCGTCAGCGTAGGAGATGATGTTAAGGTTGTGTTGACGTGCGATGGAAGCGAGTGGACTCATGTAAACGTTGAAGAGGGTGGGGCTGAGTGATGATCCTTGTGGTACACCGCAGATGACTTCGGTGGCCTCTGATTTGAATGGGGGAAGTCGGACTCTCTGAGTTCTCCCAGCTAGGAACGAGATGATCCAGTCCAAGGCTTTTTCTTTTATGCCGATGTTGCTGAGGCGTTGTATGAGGGTGCTATGACAGACAGTGTCGAAGGCGGCGGAGAGGCCGAGTAGAATGAGGGCCACTGTTTCTCCGTTGTCCAGTAGTGTTCGGATGTCGTCTGTTGCTGCGATGAGGGCGGTTTCGGCGCTGTGTTTGGCTCGAAAGCCTGATTGTGAGGGATCGAGGGAGTTGTTGGATTCAAGGAAGGCGGCGAGCTGGCTATTGACGGCTTTCTCAATGACTTTGGCCGGGAATGGGAGGTAAAAGCAGAAGTATAAAATAATACTGTAAAAACATTTATATGGTTTCTAAGCCATAAGGTGGTTTAAAATGGATAAAATAGATACATACATATATACATTTGACTAATCGTACTCAACTGGTGTTTCTAACTACGCCTACCCCAGATGTACCTGACCTAAGCCTAATACGTGGGCGGGAATAGAAAGTAGCAGTTTACGTTAAGTTTGTTTTGCCAAGTGACTGACTAAAGAATTCTCTGCAAGGGGTTATTCAGTTCTGTACCTGGAATCTAGGATGAATGAGGGATGGTATCTCTCGTCTCTGGTCTCGATATTCCAGGCTGCCTGCGAGGGCTACCCGGAAGCGCCGGAGCTGGATTTCTCGGTAGGAGAAAGCAGCGTCTCGTTCTCAGCGCGTCAGGAAGGCGGGGCTGCGCCAGCGGGGTCTGCTCTGCTCTGGGCTTCGGCAAGTCTGGCTGCTCCGATCTCGTCACCACCGCGTGTGTTTGCATAGGGCAATATCGGTAATATTTATACCTTGAAGGTGCCGAGATTGACGTAAGGATGGACATAGATACGTCAATAAGGATGTCATACGACCTGGTCGTTAGCACATTCTTTGCTGAAGTTCTCGGTGAAATCAAAACAATGGCCGCAGGGTTTTTCCCAGGTTGTCATAGGTTTCATTTGTTTTGAGAACTCCGTATGCCTTATCAGGGGCTGGAGGAATATCGCTTGTCTAATTAGATGGCAAGCGTTATGACCTAATCAGATAACACGTTCCTGTGCCGTAGTGTGGCTTAATCAGATAACGGTTCCTGCATCATGGGGGTTTTCTGCCTCATGGGATGGCTGCTAGTTAACTTGTTAACCAGAATAGGGTCAGGAATAGGGGGATCGATACAGAACCTATAGGAATACATCACAATATGGGGCGGTAGTTTTTAAGTTCAGAGGGGTCTGCAGTGGGTTTCTTCAGGAGGGCGCTGACTTCGGCATGTTTCCAGCTTTCTGGGAAGGTAGCAGAGTCGAAGGAGCAGTTGATGACATCACGGAGATGGGGTGCGATGATGGAGTCAGCTTTGTTGAAGATGTGGTGGGGGCATGGGTCTGTTGGCGAGCCAGAATAGATTGAGTTCATTAGGCGGATGGTGTCTTCGGTGGTGATTGGGTTCCAGGCGTTGAGGTTGTTAGAGGGTGGTTTGGGTTCTGAGGGGGGAGGAGAGGATTGTTCGTTGGAGCTGTTTCGAAACTGTTATGTATGTCTGCAATTTTGTTGTAAAAGAAGGAGGATAGCGAATCGCAGAGGTCTTGGGAGGGAGTGATGTCGTTTGAGGCTGCGGTGGGGTTGGTGAATTCTTTGACGATGTTGAATAGTTCCTTGCTGTTATGGGCGTTGTTGTCGAGTCGGTTCTTGAATGCTGATTTCTTGGTGGATTGAATCAGCTGGTGGTGTTTGCGGGTGGCTGCCTTGAGGGTGGTCATGTTGTCGGTGGTTGGGTTTTTTCTCCAAGTTTTCTCGAGAGTACGGCATAGTTTCTTGGATTTCTTAAGGTCATCGTTGAACCAGGGGGCCTTTTTGCTACCCTGTTTGGTTTGGTGGTTTTTCAGGGGTGCTAATTCGTCAGCGCTGTGAGTGATCCATTGTTTGAGTTTGAAGGCCGCTTGGTTTGGGTCCGAAGAGAGGGCGGGTGGGTTTAGGTTGAGCGATGTGAGGAGTTGGTCGGTGGTGACTTTGTTCCATTTTCTTCAGGGAATAGGTTGTAGGGGGTTGTGGGTCGAGGTGGTTTTGTAGCTGAAGTGAACACAGCTGTGGTCCGTCCAATGGAGAGCTGTGGTGTGATCAAAGGAGATGTGTTTGCTGGAGGAGATGATTGGGTCGAGCGTGTGTCCGGCTATATGGGTGGGGGTGTCAACAAGTTGTTTGAGGCCGAGATTGGTCAGGTTGTCCAGAAGGGTGGTGGTGCAGTGTTGAATTGCCGGCTGTGGCTTTCCTACAGAGTTTGGTTTTAATCTTATCATGCTCTATATAAACCAATGTATCTAAGAAGCTTACATCTGTTGGACTGATTGCTGCTGTGAATTGCAAATTCAGGTTATTCTGGTTAATATCATTGATAAAATTAGTTGCCTCCTCCTGACTCCCCTTCCATACTACCATCAAATCATCAATGTACCGTAACCATAACCAAACATTTCTGGTTATGCTTAATTTGTGTTGCTCCTTGAGGACCAGTTCCTCCCACCACCCCATTAGTAAACAGGCGTAACTGGGGGAGAAACTGGCCCCCATGGCAACACCCTGCATTTGTTGGTATAGAACACTGTTAAACATGAACATATTGTTTGATAGACATAATTTAACAATTTCAATTAACATTTCATTGTGTTTCACTGTGTTTGATGTTCTATTTGTCAAGTAATAAGATAGTGCATTTACTCCATCTTCGTGTCTTATGCAGGTATATAATGAGCAGACATCAATGGCAATTAGTAGGTACCCCGGTTCCCATTTGAACCCAGAAAGTTTGAGAAGAAAGTCACTGGTATCCCTCACGTACGAGGGTAACATTTTAACCAGATCCTGAAGGTAGTAGTCTATATATTGTGACATGTGCTCCAACATGCCACCAATTGCAGATATTATGGGTCTTCCCGGAGGATTCACTGGATCCTTATGTATTTTCGGTATGAAGTAGATGGTGGGTACCACTAGATGCTGGGTTTTGAGAAAATCATGTTCCTCTTGAGTTAACAAACCCTCTATTTTCCATCTTGTTAAATTCCTGTGATGTTTCTCATACATAGCCTTTAATGTTACAGTGTTACATCTTGTATAGCAGGTTCGATCATTTAATTGGGAATAAGCCTCCTTCAAATAGTTCTCCTTGGTTTGCAGCACAATGTTACCCCCTTTATCAGAGTTTCGTATTACTATGTCTTTGTTGCCTTGTAACTTAGTAATAAGGTCTCGATATTTCTTGTCCTTTCTGGTGTAACTTGCCTGCATATTTTGTACCTTAGCATTCAATAGTTTTGTCTCATATATATATATATATATATATATTAAGCTCAAAGTCCCCAGAGGGAAGCCGACATTTTACTACCCTAACTCTCTGGTGAGAAAGGGCGTCAGAAGGGAGCAAAAGGCTGCAGCAGTGAAGGCCAAAAGGAACCAAATCCCTGTGGAAATAGGACTAATGGAGGGTGTAATCCCTACCTGCCTATTTAAAGCAAGGGGTTTCGAAAAATAATTGATAGTCTCTGCCCAAGTCACTAAGGGGTTAAACTGGGCTTAACCTCTGAAAAGAAATGAGCAAAGTACTTATTATAGGCTTGGTACTGGCTTCCCCTGTTGTTCTAGCACGGGGAGAGGGCGTCACCCAGCTTGGTAGAGGGAGCCTGCCGACGCGTGCAGGCTCCCGAGGTAGACGTGAGCAGCCTGAGCGGGCTTGCCTGGGTGCAGGGCCGGTCCTAGGCCTTCTGAGGCCCCGGGCGAAAGGGAAGATGCGAGGCCCCCCTTGTTGCATATTGCGTCACAAGAAGTGACATCACAGAAAGCGTCATCGCAGTACTATTGATCTTATTTGGCATCACTGAAGCTAACTAATGTGGATATCAGTAACATGGACAAAAAGTAGAGGGGATTGAAAACACGTGAGCAAATATCAATTTATTATAAAAAGTAGATAAAATTAAATATTGCAATGAAACAAGGTTGAGAGAATGAACACAATGCTTGTTGCAAAATGCAGTGAGGTCACAAACTCCAAACCAGATCGCTTGTAACCACAAAAATGTTTGAACATCTGGCCCATGGCTCTTCTAGCTGACAAGTTAAAACTTTTTGATTCTGCTGGTTTTAGTTTGAAAGTGAAAATTACATAGATTGGTCCAAAGATCGCCGACCTTGCACCAGGAAGCTTAGCACCTACAACAGTGATTACTCAGGATCAGGCACGTTGCCCATTGGGCTCAAAGGGCTTCAGCATCTTTTTAATTGAGATTTTTCAAACAAAGAGTACAGGCACAGTATAGAAGAAAGAGGAGCAATCGCATAGTGGGGTATGAGGACTGTGAGACGGAACAGCATGCTTTGCTATCAAGTTGTAGAGTCAAGGTACCATCATGACGTAACATAACATAGTAACATTTAATCTTAGTATCCTAGGTCATAGGTGCTTGAGATGAGTAAGGAGCTATAAGAGGACTGGCGAGTGTTGAAGCGCAGAGAATTCTAGAGGAGGCCACCTCACCTACCGGTAGTGAACAGCAATGTAGAGCAGACTTTTTGTGCAGTGGCGAGCGTTACTATTACGTAATCTTTAAGGGTGTGTAATATACCGACCTTGGAAGGTTAAAAGTGTTAGCTTGCCTAGGCACGATTTACGTGTAGGAACCGCAGGTCAGGAGTGAGCATCTGATTTACTGACACATCTTGCCAGTAACGCATAAAGAGCATCTTCTGGTCTATGCCGTACTTCAGGACTAGAGGATAAAATGCATTTTGAAGCAATATGGTTGAGATGTGATAGCATGGCCATCGAAATGATCACTGCAAGAAGTCACTCAGCACCACCACAGCACCACTCAGCACCACCACAGCATCACTCAGCGCCACCTCAGCATCACTCAGCACCACCACAGCACCACTCAGCACCACCACAGCATCACTCAGCACCACCACAGCATCACTCAGCACTACCACAGCACCACTCAGCACCACCACACCACCACGGCATCACTCAGCACCACCACAGCATCACCACAGCATCACTCAGCACCACTCAGCACCACCACAGCATCACTCAGCACCACCACAGCATCACTCAGCACCACCACAGCATCACTCAGCACCACCACAGCATCACTCAGCACCACCACAGCACCACTCAGCACCACCACACCACCACAGCATCCCTCAGCACCACCACAGCATCACTCAGCACCACCACAGCATCACTCAGCACCACCACAGCATCACTCAGCACCACCACAGCATCACTCAGCACCACCACAGCATCACTCAGCACCACCACAGCACCACTCAGCACCACCACAGCACCACTCAGCACCACCACAGCATCACTCAGTGCCACCCCAGCATCCCTCAGCACCACCACAGCATCACTCAGCGCCACCCCAGCATCACTCAGCGCCATCACATTATCACTCAGCACCACCACAGCACCACTCAGCACCACCACAGCACCACTCAGCACCACCACAGCATCACTCACGGCCTCCACAGCATCACTCAGGGCCACCACAGCATCACTCAGGGGCACCACAACATCACTATGCGCTACCATAGCATCACTGAAAGCCACAGCATCACTCGTCGCCGCCACAGCATCACTCGTCGCCACCACATCACTCCGCGCCATCACAGCATCAATATGTGCAACCATTCAACAACAACTGGTTCAAATACATTCTCTCAATGTTTCAAGCTTTATTACAAATGTCACAAAACTATGTTAATATTTCACTTCTGTTCTTGGATTTTCTTCACAATAAAATACACTGAACATAATCTTCACAAAAGTTATTTACAAAAGTTTAAGCTGTTGCCATTATAAATTACAATCACTTTTATTTAAGTATTAATTAATTAAAAAATTAAAAGCCATTGTTATTTGTAATATCAATACATCTAAGTCACGTAAATACAAAACATGTTGCTTTACAAATGCTATAGGTGTCACATTTGCGAAAGTTATAACTATTGGCATTGTAAATGACAAAGCTATTAATTTAGCTATTTTCAAAACCAACACATAAATAATAAAATTGTCATTTACAAGACCAATAGCTCAAACTTTCCTAATGCGAGACCTATTGCATTGCAAATGCTTGTTTAAAAGGTCCACTATACTTAAACGGCAAGGTGCTGTTGCGTTCTACTAGTAATTTATGAACGTGGTTTCCACTGCAACTGATTTTGCTTCACTTACTTTTTCACGTCTCTGCTTCCTGCCCAATAGCCACCGATGGCTACAATGCCCACATTACAAAGATGATAACAATTTTGTAGTCCAGGACAGGCTCATTGGAGGCATACATTGCCACCTTCACTAACTTGCCAAATGTATCACCAATATATAAATGAGTCCTGCTTAAAACCTACACTCTTTCTGCGCTTTCTGAAACAGACACCGAAGGCTACAAGGCCCAGGGAAGGGGGCCCCCACACCATGACCTTCCAGCTCGACACAGTGCTATGAGGCCCTGGGAGGGGGCCCCCCTCCCCTGGGCCTTCAAACCGTAACAAGGCACTTCCCAAGACACTGCAGAGAGCTCATCAGAGAGCACAAAAAAAAAAAAAAAAAACGTCAGCTGAAGGGGTGTGCTTCAATTGTAGGTGTACCTAGCTTAGATGGCAACAGTAAATATATTTTCGATGTGTATGTAATATTGCCCCCCCTGTCAGATCAGTACAAGTCAAATATTGCTTATGCATACATTTTAAGATACAAGACACTGCCCTACCAAGATTCGAAGTATTACAAAAGCCAGTTGATCTGGCTGCTCCCTCCTCCCCTCACCCACCTTCTCTTACCTGTGTCCGGCTGGTGCTCGAAAGAAACAAAGGGGCCTCTGTTGCTTGGATACAAAATGCCCAAACAGAGCCGAGAATGGCCGGTACTTAACCAAGGCGCCCGAGGCGCTGCCGGGGGCCCTGAAGTGAGCTGTGAAAGTGTGACCTTTCACAGGGGCGCGAGGCCCCCTGTGTTTTGCTGAGCGCGAGGCCCTGGGCGGCTGCCCACACTGCCCATGCCTAGCGCCGGCCCTGCCTGGGTGCACCTCGCTCCCAGAGGGGGGAGGGGGCAGACGCTGCCCTGAGTGCGAGGAGCTCTCTTACAATTAACACTAAACTCGTGAGCAACACAGCCTCATCAAAACGGGCATAATTATACAATTTTAAAAGATACCAGGAAAGCGCAACTCACGCTGAAGTGAAGGGGAAAAGCACTAGTGACGTGCGCCACTGTCGCGCGATCACGCTAAGCAGGAAGCACAGCACATGAAAGACCAAATATCATGAAAACATTATCCTTATTAAGCATACAAGACATAAGTATGCACAAAATAACGAGGCACTTATCTTGAATGCGGAGCAGCAAAGGAGGAGGTAGTCAAGATGGTGCCTACTTATTTTGTATACTATGGACACATTTGATTGGTTAATTAAGGAGGCGTGGTTCAAAATCTCATGGGACATGTAGTGTTTTACAATGTTTACAATTTTTTATTTGGCTGCTATTTTGAGTAGTAAAGAAATTGAGAAGCATAATCTGAGCCTCCGGTCCTGCCATAGAATCTGTAAGCAAAGGTATATCCATTCGGTGCAAGTCATGTATGACCCACAGCTTCTGTGGAACCCAAGCAGTAGTTCGATTCTATATATAATCCATGTGATAAATATTTTTCATACATATATGTTTGCAGGGCAATAGGCACCTTTACAAGAAACTGTCAGCAATTTGGAGCAGCCCTCTCCCTTCACCCACAAAAACCTTGCAACTCATCAAAACTGGCTTACCGGCCCTGCTGACCTTTTATCTCAAAAGAATAGAATCAGACTCCAGTCAGTGACAAAAACCTTTAGGAAGTCTTGCCCCAGACTACTTAAAGCAATGCGACGCCATAATAATAGTAAATTGTGCGCTACGCAAGTGCTCAACAATAATTCCAATCTGTGGAACTGGAGGAAAGCTCTGCTGAGTAAAGCAAGTGACATCAGTTTAACCCAAGAAACAGCTCTGCTTTGTGAGGCATCTGAGATGTGTGCAACCAGAGTGATAGCTCCGCTGTGTAAGGCACGTGAGATGTGTGCCACCAGATGGATGGCTCTGCTGTGTAAGGCATCTGAGATGTGTGGAACCAGAGGGATAGCTCTGCTGTGTAAGGCATGTAAGATGTGTACCACCAGAGGGATAGCTCTGCTGTGTAAGGCACCTGAGATGTGTGCCACCAGAGGGATAGCTCTGTTGTGTAAGGCACCTGGGATGTGTGCTACCAGAGGTATGGCGTTGCTGTGTAAGGCATCTGAGATGTGTGGAACCAGAGGGATAGCTCTGCTGTGTAAGGCACCTGAGATGTGTGCCACCAGAGGGATAGCTCTGTTGTGTAAGGCACCTGAGATGTGTGCCACCAGAGGTATGGCGCTGCTGTGTAAGGTAACTGTGTATGTGGTCTGCGCACTCCTATTTCGAAAAAGCGAAACTATGCTTTCCAATTACAAACAAGGTTGCGTGCTACCCAGTGTGAGGCAGCCAGCCTCGTAATACAAATAACCCTTCCGGTGAATGTTCACCAGTATACTGGATGCACAGCGTAAATATTTTATTCTATTCTATCACAGCGTAAATATTTTAGAATCAACACTTGGCAATTATTAATGGCTGAAAATAAACCAGATCATTCCATTGCTTTACACAAAGATTCTGTATTAATCATAGAATCCTGGGATCAGAACAGATCTCAACGTGTAATTGCTAACAACATAAATGAAAAATGTGTACAATGACATGCATAAAAACTCAAAATATGTAAAACTCTGATTTACATGAACTAATGCGTGTTACAACTCAATTACCCAACCCAGCCCAATGCATTTCAGGATTGTATTCATCCCTTCTCCAGGGGCCACTGTGAAAAAAAAAACAGACATATCAACAATATTACATATTGAAATACTAAAATTATGGTTCAAACAACGCGATTAACGCCCAGTTGAGGAATTAATACCTGCACATGAATTTACAAAAGTAATTGAAATGAATACTGACACCTAAGTGGCCCATAGAGCGACAACGTGTGAAAGAAGAGGCATGAAGTCGCTGGCTCAATGCTCTCCGTGTGATGAACTCCAATTGGCATTCTTGTTGCGATATTGAACCTCCCTGGACGTTAAAACTCCTTGTGTCTTGAATCAAAGCATATATTTAATTGACTTGTGTGGATGTGTATGTGCGGGTGTCCGCTCTGGGTTTTTTTTGTCCTCATTTGTAATAAGCCAATGTATATTAGAGATTTCAAACAGGAAAGTGGAGAGAAACAACAGGGGAGGGAGCCTTTAAGCTTCCCACTTTAGGTTCGCCAAAATGAGGGTATCCGACCACTCCTTTTACAGAGAGCATGTGCTAAACATTTCGGCCTCTCAACCGTTCCAAAACCTTTTACCTCTTACTCGTCTCTCCCCCTCCCATTCTCCTTCTCCTTTATAACAGGTCCCGCCCAAAAACTCTGCACCAGGATTGTCAGTCCATACCTTTTGGACTTTTCCTGGCCTGTATGGCTACCACATAATCATAGGACTAAATTAACCATCATAACAATTATCGGAGAAGGAGGTGTCCTTAATAAAAAAAAATTAAAAAGCTACATACGAAAAGTTAATACAAAAGAAACAATGGCTACCATAGAAATTAAATTTTTTTTAAAACATTACTTCAGGCAATTTTTTACTCTTTTACTTTTGTCTACTTTTGCACCATTCATCCCATATATTCCAAAATTTTGTTTTTTTTGTTACACGTATAGCCCTATCTAATTTTGCAACCCTATGTATCGCGTTGATCCATTCACACTCTACGGGGGAACAGGCAAGATCCACTGAATACACTGCTCCCTGCGTGCCAGTAAAATTAACAAAATAATTAGGGTTTTATGATTTTTAGATACTTTAGTTGTTATATCCTCATCTGAGATTACATCAAAAATTACCTGTGGGAGACTCACCTTGGCTTCAAACCCCACACTACTGGAGATCATCTCACCTACTTTTTCCCAAAACGTTTGTATTGCAGGACACCGCCAGAACATATGTGATTCATCTGCAGAGGCGGCGGGTTTTTCGAACTTGAGGAATGTCGCGGTGTTGGTTTACTTTGACCGACAAACCAGGTTAATACCGTGGAAATATTGGCCCTTTTGGATTTTGAATATCGGTATCCATACCTTGAAATACCACAGATTCGCAATCTAAGATTCCTGTAACATTTGAAGGAATCAATATTGAGTAAGCATTGACATACGCATACAATGCTCTAGATGACGGACATCATTAAGGAATGTGCATACCACTCTTAACACGGAGTTTGTCATGGGGATTTGGATATAAAGGATTCCCCCCTCTCTGTTTTGGATTAGACCGCGCCTGATACAGTATCTTTGCCCTGAAGAAGTTCTGTTTCAGAACGAAACGCGTTGGCTGGCCTTGTCTAAAAAGGAATATTAAACAAGCATT
Organism: Lissotriton helveticus; assembly: GCF_964261635.1. NCBI lineage: Eukaryota > Metazoa > Chordata > Amphibia > Caudata > Salamandridae > Lissotriton > Lissotriton helveticus. Next base: position 1,462,415,347 of record NC_136057.1, read on the forward strand.
GAAAATATACACCAAGACTCAGCATATACGTATAAGGACATCAAGAGAGTTACTTATTTCTCTTATCTGATTGGATTGATTCACCAAGCGGTGCTTTTCCAAACTGGAAGCTAAAATGCACTGATACCTGCTAATGTTCCTCTAAGATACACTTTAAACGCATCCCAGACTTTATCTAAGGGAGCAGAATTAAGATTAAAAATTCACTTGTTGTGTGTTTCAGTTTTTCTATTATTGAACTGTCTGAAAGTAAAGATCGATTCAAAGTCCATCTTCTTTCATCTATATTATTCCTTATCTCAAAATATAGTGATACTGCTGAATGGTCAGACAAGTGTTCTGGTATATGCAACACATTACTAATTTGTTCACTGATTGAGGCTGACACTAAAAATAAATCAATTCTCGACCTATGGCCATGTTTTTTGTTATGAAAAGTATATTTCCCTGCATCTGGTCCTGCCCTAACACCCTTTGTGACCCAAATATCCACTAGGCCTAAGTCTTGGATCAGTTGCTTTACTGCTGCCCTCATTTTTGGGACTACCATTGCTGCCCTCTTAGATGTAGTATCTTGTGCTGGATTCAAAGGAATATTAAAATCGCCTCCCAGGATGATGGGAACATTTACTTCAACTAGGTGTAGAAATAGTGTTTTTAAAGGGGCTGGGTCATCTAAATTAGGGCCGTAATAGCCCACTAGTGCCAGCCAAATGCTCTACACCTTAATCTTTGCAATTATCCACCTACCTGATGGGTCAACCTGGGTTTCCCCTAATAAACTTTGACAGGTTTTTTTAATCAATATTGCAACGCCTTTTATTGTAACCGTTTGAGAGGTACATATACAATAATCTAACCATGGCTGGCGTTTTAATATTTCTAGCCATTCCTCTTTAACAAGATGTGATTCTTGGATAAAGATAATATCTGAGTCACCGAGCTTAAGGTATTCTAGACCCTTAAGCCATTGACATTCCATGTCATAATCTTCAGGCGACTAAGTCTTGTTGAAACTGTTATTCCGTAAGATAAAACAGGCTGTGTCTTTCTAGGTAGCTTAAAAAACCAAAACCAAAGCGAAAGCTATAACAATTGAGGACTTTTTTGAAAAAAAATTCCCACATGCTCCCCCACCCTTTGTGAAAATTATAATTCTGTTGTCTTTTTTTACATTTTAACTTTTTACCTGTGACCCACCCCACCCTCCCTGGGGAACCCTCCCAGGGGAACCCTCCCAATGTTCTTGTGGTATAGTGTTACACCTCTATTTGAGCTTTTCCTACCCTCGAATAGGCTTTTAAATACACTTTCCTTTTTAATGTAGCTGTACTTTGATCTGATCTATAAAACTTCTAACTTCATTGGGGTCTCGAAAATTATGCATCTTATTATTCAATATAACTCTTAAAGATGCAGGGAATCTAATATTTTCTGTGGTACCAAGATCTCTTAGGGGTCTTTTACGATGGCGGTGAATCCGCATCCTCCGGGCCGGTGGAAGCCACCGCCGGCCCGGAGGATGCGGATTCACCGCAGCGGCATAGAAAACACCCATCGCCAGATTATGATGGCGGTGGGATCAGCGGCGGACAGCAGGTCCGTCTGCCGCTGATCCGCGGGGTGTGGACCGCAATATGGTGGCGGTGTCTGCAAGACACCGCCAGCCACATTAGGATGGGTGCGGAAACATGCTTTTCCGTGGTGGCTTTTCAGCGTGGAAAAGCATGTGGACCTTTGCTTCTGGGGCCCCATTGCGGGCCCCCAGGGTGTTGGGGGGTGGGGGGTGCACATGGGGGTACCTATGGTACCCCCCTGCTTTGGCATGCACAAGGTGGCAGGCACCACGCGGTGCCCGCCACGTTATGCATGTCAAAGGAAAACATGCATTTTTATCTTTGCAGCGGGTGCTGCTTAAAGCAGCACCCGCTGCAATGTTAAGTATACGGGATGTGACCACCAGGGTGGCGGTCACATCCTAATTCCAACGGAGGGACCGCCGCTGCCCCTGCGGACGGTCCCTCCACCTCGGGGTGGCGGACGGACGCAGGTCCGTCCGCCATCATAATCGACCCCATAATTCTGAAATGAATTTGCCAAGCTCCCATTGGCGATCGAGCGTGGCCCGAGATATATCTGACCTAATACGATACGACCAATCGTTGTTTTTATATGAGCCTGCTTTTAGTGCACCTGAGAGTATCCTTTCCTTCAGAGTGTATGTTCTAAAATTTGTACAATGACATGCAGAAAAACTCAAAACATGTAAAACTCTAATTGACATGAACTAATGCGTGTTACAACTCAATTACCCAGCCCAGCCCAATGCATTTCGGGATTGCATTCATCCCTTCTTCAGGGACCACTGTGAGAAAAAAAAACAGACATATCAAAAATATTACATATTGAAATACTTACTTTGAAAAATTATGGTTCAAGCAATGCGATTAATGCCCAGTTGAGGAATTAATACCTGCACATAAATTTACAAAAATAATTGAAATGAATACTGACACCTAAGTGGCCCATAGAGCGACAACGTGTGAAAGAAGAGGCATGAAGTCGCTGGCTCAATGCTCTACGTGTGATGAACTCCAATTGGCGTACTTGTTGCGATATTGAACCTCCTTAGACGTTAAAACTCCTTGTGTCTTGAATCAAAGCGTAGATTTAATTGACTTGTGTGGATGTGTATGTGCGGGTGTCCGCTCTGTTGTCAGTGAGATTAGATTTGCTTTCAAAGGACATTGGGAACTTATTTGTGGCGGGAGCTGCTGACTAAAGTGGCAATGAAACTAGTAACTGTGTGCTACCCAGTGAGAGGCAGCCAGCCTCGTAATACAAATAACCCTTCTGGTGAATGTTCACCAGTATACTGGATGCACAGCATAAATATTTTAGAATCAACACTTGGCAATTATTAATGGCTGAAAATAAACCAGATCATTCCATTGCTTTACACAAAGATTCTGTATTAATCATAGCATCCTGGGATCAGAACAGATCTCAACGTGTAATTGCTAACAACATAAATGAAAAATGTGTACATTGACATGAGGATTAACTCAAAACATGTAAATCTCTGATTGACATGAACTAATGCGTGTTACAACTCAATTACCCAGCCCAGCCCAATGCATTTCAGGATTGTATTCATCCCTTCTTCAGAGGTCACTGTGAAAAAAAAAACAGACATATCAACAATATTACATATTGAAATACTTACTCAGAAAAATTATGGTTCAAGCAACGCGATTAGCGCCCTGTTGAGGATCTAATACTTGCACATGAATTTACAAAAAAGAATTTAAATGAATACTGTGAGAAGTTGGCCTGATATGTGATGTCCACTATTCTAGTGGGCACCCTGTGTCAGTCCAAACAACCCTTATGGTGATGGTTGTAAAGTCAACCTTATAGACCAGCTATCCTAGTGGTAGCATGGACAAAGCAGTCTTAGGCTAACACTTCAGAGAGCATGTGAAGCCAATTGTTTTACCAATAATAACCCCTTGAATTCCAGATGAAAGGACACCACACAAGGTATATATAAAATATATATGTATTTATTTCTAACACAACCCCTCTGCACTCTTTATGAGGTCAGAGGTCGAGATACAGCACAAGTAACTTAATAAGCATACGTTAAGTTGCACAAATTCAATTCTGCCCTAGGGGCCTCGTAAACCATATACTAAAGAAGTGGTATAAGAACCACTTCAGGACAGCTGAACAGGCCTAGGGCCTTGGAAATCGGTGGGGCTACACAGAGTAACAGAAGGTTAGGAAGCAGGAGTCCCACAGGATGCGTGTGCAGTGTCTAAACACACACGCGGGTTCTCATAGACTTTCAATGGGAACGTAAAGTTTAGAAACTAGTTGATTTCGGACCTTCCGGGTGGACTACGGAAAAACCCAGTTAAAGTAGGACACTTGGATAGTTATTACCCACGGGAGCACCGGAGTACTCGAGTTATCTCACCCAGGGAAGCCGGGTGCAGAGGTGTCAAGTCGTGTCGGGTTTCGTCGTCGAATCCTATGGAGAGCTGCAAGAAGATGCTGCAGGCGAACAGGAGGAAGATGTCCGGGTGGATGCAAGGGTGGATCGAGGAAATGAAGAACCTGAAAGCAGAGAGGACAGAGTCTGGGTCACTAGCCAGTGACCAGGAAGGAACCAGGAAGGAACCAGGGGATGTTGAGATGCAATCAGGTGCTGCCGTGAAGCTTTTCTCTGCAGCCACGTGGACCAGGAGGCGTTGACGACAACCAGGAGCTAGATACGGACTGTCCCTTGAAGGATCTCGCTGTTGGCAGTGTCGGCATCCGGATTGGAGTCAACAAGCCTTGGTAAAGGCAACCCATGCAGGATGTGAAGATCAGCTTCTCTTCTGTTCAGACCAGCAAGGTCTGGGGGGCTTCCCTTTTGCAGGAAAGCAAGGGGAAGCCCAGGGCAACCAGGCAAGCAGTGTTGTTTCAGAATGGAGTCTTCAAGAGGGCCACTAGCCAACGGGCTAGCAACCGCGAAGACGCATCGAGGAGAAATGCAGGTGCTGGCCCCACGCAGCACTCGTGGAGTGTGGAGGGCTGAGCTTCGGTGCACTTACTGTTCGGGGTTTGGACTTCTTAGGGTCCAATGCACAACTTCGAGGACACCTCAGAAGCTGCACAGTTAGCAAAAAGCAGGTACGGCAGGATGTCCGGTCCCACGTCTCTCGTGTCCACCACAGGTCTCAGCTTTGCTGTGGATGTGGGGCGGGGTCAGAGAAGTCTGGAAGTCCAGAGACTGCGTCGCTAGGTCATCGGGTTCTGTCAGGAGCGGCAACGAAGCAAACCAGTAAGTTACGGATGGTGCCGGTTTGCACAGGGGGGTCACTCCTTGACCACAAGGGAGATTCTTCAGTCTTCTAGTTGCAGTAGAATGTCGAAGGTCCAGAGTTTCGTTTCAGAGTTTCAGTTCAGGATAATCTAAAGTCTCTAGACTCAGCTCCTACCTATATACTGATTTGAGGGGCTGGATTACCCGCTAGGTCCCTCCTATGGGTGGGACCAGGGAAGGGGGTGGTTACACCCCTTTCCCTTTGTCCAGTTTCGCGCCAGAGCTGGGGCTGGAGTGCCCCAGCAACTGGTTTGAACCGGGCTATGCATGGGGCACCTTGTGTGCCCCAGGCAGTGTCTCATTTCATTCAACCCACCCTGAGCCAATACACAAGAGCCTGTCTGGGGAGGTGCTCGCATATTTTCAAACATGGGCAGTGAATCAAGTAAAGTACATTTGCTGTATTGCAATTAGAGAAGGACCGGCAATTTACAGTAACATTGTTAAAAGTGAAGGATTTGCCTTCCAAAGTAAATTTGCACACATTGCAATTGCCACATTTGGTATGTCCGGTCAAGGGGGCTAAGCCCCACAATGAGTCTAATGTGGACGGAGCAGAGGGAGCTGGGAGTGCGGCCCTGACCAAATGATCCTTGAGGTTACGGTTTTTTCGGAAAGCAAACAGCGGCCGCTCGATGTTTAGGCTACCAACATTTAGTGTAGGCCAGTGGTGGAGTATGGTCTTGCGCAAAATGTTTGAGACAGGTGAGAATGTGGTTACACAGGCTATTCTTCCTGTTTCTTTTTTGGTGTTGGGGCTAAGAAGAATATCGCGAGGGCAGTACCAGGCTCTTTTTGAAGCATTCCTAACAATTCGTTTTGGGTAGCCACGGTCTTTGAGTTTGGTGGACAGGTTGTTTGCCTCCCTAAAGTAATCTTCCTTATTAGAACAGTTGCGGCGTATTCTTAAAAATTGTGAGTATGGAAGTGAGTCTCTTAATGCCATGGGATGATTGCTTGTGTAACTCAGCAGAGTATTGCGCTCGGTTGGTTTCCTATAAAGGCGGGTGAGCAGTCCCCCCTCTGAGTGAAAAATAGTGAGATCCAGAAAGGCAATAGCAGAGTTGTCAGTGGTAATGGTAAAGGTCAATCCGGCACAATTATTGTTCAGCCAGTGGAGGAACTGTGACAGGCAATCAATGCTCTCCCGCCAGATGACAAAAATATCATCTATGTATTGGCACCAGAGGACAATCCCTGAGAAGAATGGGTTGGTCTGTGTGAGAATAGAGGATATTTCTAGGGAGTCCATAAACAGGATAGCCAGGTTTGGGGCAAAAATAGCACCCATTGATGTCCCCTTGATTTGTTGGTAATAGTCACCCTCGAATGCAAAGAAATTTCTTGTTAAACACAGTTCTAGTAGCTGGAGAGTAAAAAGTGTCAGAACGGCATGGGGGCATATGCGGGAATCAAGTATCCATTGAATCACCAATAAGGTAGGCCTTGGATGCACCTATGCCCTGGGTACCTATGGTACACTATACAGGGGCTCACAAGGTGACCCAATATCCAATTAGGTATGTACTTAAGGTACATGGAGTCCATTTTACAGAGAGAGCAGATAGCCTGGGGCCCTGAATAGCAGGACCCCAGGTCAACTAAGTAAAAAACCAGCTAAACACTAGGCAAAAAGTTGGGGTAACCATATAGTCAGATATCCACCTTCCTACAAATACTGACACCTAAGTGGCCCATAGAGCAACAAAGTGTGAAAGAAGAGGCATTAAGTCGCTGGCTCAATGCTCTCCGTGTGATGAACTCCATTTGGCGTACTTGTTGCGATATTGAACCTCCTTGGACGTTAAAACTCCTTGTGTCTTGAATCAAAGCGTATATTTAATTGACTTGTGTGGATGTGTATGTGCGAGTGTCTGCTCTGTTGTCAGTGAGATTAGATATGCTTTCAAAGGACATTGGAAACTTATCTGTGGCGGGTGCTGATGACTTAAGTGGCAATGAAACTAGTAACTCTGTATGTGGTCAGCGGACTCCAATTTCGAAAAAGCTAAACTATGCTTTGCAATTACAAACAAGGTTGAGTGCTACCCTGGGTGAGGCAGCCAGCCTCGTAATACAAATAACCCTCCTGGTGAATGTTCACCAGTATACTGGATGCACAGCGTAAATATTTGAGAATCAACACTTGGCAATTATTAATGGCTGAAAATAAACCAGATCATTCCATTTCTTTACACAAAGATGATGTATTAATCATAGAATCATGGGATCAGAACAGATCTCAACGTGTAATTGCTAACAACAAAAATGAAAAATGTGTACAATGAAATGCAGAAAAACTCAAAACATGTAAAACTCTGATTGACATGAACTAATGTGTGTTACAACTCAATTACCCAGCCCAGCCCAATGCATTTCTGGATTGTATTCATCCCTTCTTCAGGGGCCACTGTGAAAAAAGAACAGATATATCAACAATATTACATATTGTAATACTTACTCGGAACAATTATGGTTCAAGCAACGCGATTAACGCCCAGTTGAGGAATTAATACCTGCACATGAATTTACAAAAAGAATTGGAATGAATACTGACACCTAAGTGGCCCATAGAGCGACAACGTGTGAAAGAAGAGGCATGAAGATGCTGGCTCAATGCTTTCCGTGTGATGAACTCCAATTGGGGTACTTGTTGCGATATTGAACCTCCTTGGACGTTAAAACTCCTTGTGTCTTGAATCAAAGCAAAGATTTAATTGACCTCTGTGGATGTGTATGTGGGGTGTCCGCTCTGTTGTCAGTGAGATTAGATATGCTTTCAAAGGACATTGGGAACTTATCTGTGGCGGGTGCTGCTGACTAAAGTGGCAATGAAACTAGTAACTCTGTATGTGGTCAGCGCACTCCTATTTCGAAAAAGCTAAACTATGCTTTCCAATTACAAACAAGGTTGCGTGCTACAGCAGTGTGAGGCAGCCAGCCTCGTAATACAAATAACCCTTCCGGTAAATGTTCACCAGTATACTGGATGCACAGCGTAAATATTTTAGAATCAACACTTGGCAATTATTATTGGCTGAAAATAAACCAGATCATTCCATTGCTTTACACAAAGATTCCGTATTAATCATAGCATCCTGGGATCAGAACAGATCTCAACGTGTAATTGCTAACAACATAAATGAAAAATGTGTACAATGAAATGCAGAAAAACTCAAAACATGTAAAACTCTGATTGACATGAACTCATGCATGTTACAACTCAATTACCCAGCCCAGCCCAATGCATGTCGGGATTGTATTCATCCCTTCTTCAGGGGTCAGTATTCATTTAAATTCTTTTTGTAAATTCATGTGCAGGTATTTATTCCTCAACTGGGCGTTAACTGCGTTACTTGAACCATAATTTTTCCGAGCAAGTATTTCAATATGTAATATTGTTGATATGTCTGTTGTTTTTTTTCACAGTGGCCCCTGAAGAAAGAATGAATACAATCCCGAAATGCATTGGACTGGGCTGGGTAATTGAGTTGTAACACGCATTAGTTCATGTCAATCAGAGTTTTACATGTTTTGAGTTTTTCTGTATGTCATTGGTCAAATTTTTCATTTATGTTGTTAGCAATTACACGTTGAGATCTGTTCTGATCACAGGATTTTATGATTTATACAGAATCTTTGTGTAAAGCAATGGAATGATCTGGTTTATTTTCAGCTATTAACAATTGCCAAATGTTGATTCTAAAATATTTACGCAGTGTATCCAGTATACTGGTGAACATTCACCAGAAGGGTTATCTGCTGTGTAAGGCACATGATTTAAGTTCCACCAGAGAGATAGCTCTGCTGTGTAAGGCACCTGAGATGTTTACCACCAGAGGGATGGCTCAGCTGTGTAAGACACCTGAGATGTTTGCCATCAGAGACATAGCTCTGCTGTGTAAGGCACGTGAGATGTGTTCCATCAGAGGGAAAGCTCTGCTTTGTAAGACATGTGAGATGTGTGTCACCATAGTGATATCTAAGCTACGTAAGGCATGTTAGATGTGTGTAACCCGAGCAATAGTTTGAATGTGTGAGATCTCCGAAACCTGAGGCATACTTCTGCTGCAGGAGGTCTTGTGAGGCCAGTGTAACCTGCGGTATAGCACTGCTGCGAAAGGCATTTTGAGATCTTTGCACAATGAGGGTAGCTCTGCTGTACACGGCCAAGTAAACCTATGTAACCAGGGACGGACTGGGACTGAAAATCGGCTGGGGGACTAAAATAAAAGTGGTCCTCATTAGTAACAAGCATTTGCAATGCAATAGGTCTCGCATTTGCAAGAGTTTAAGCTATTGGCATTGTAAATGACAATGCCTTTTATTTATCTGTTTTGCTAATTAACCATTAAATAAAAGGCATTTACAATGCCAATAGCTCAAACTCTTGTAAATGCGAGACCTATTCAAAGAAGCAGCCTCTATTGTCCCAGCTGCTCGGAAAGTGAAAGCGAGCATGGCGCTCTAAATGTTGCAGGAAAGCATGTGGTGCCTACAGTAGGAGAAACTCATTAAAGAAAGAAGTGCTCAAAGACTAAAAAAGACATAGCGTGTAACAACAGAAGTAAAAGGGCCTGTCCTCATGGGAGGCTCCACCTAAAAAGACATGGTCACAATGCTGAAAACAAGCATTGGCGAAGCCAAGCATTCAGGGATTACCATCCCAAATGTATAAGACCAGAGTGTACTTTCGGTTTGCATATTTCTAAGAATGCTGACAATACCTGAGCACTGCGGTCTGACAACATGGGGGCCACTTTCCTTGAGCCCAAACCTGGGTAAGACCCCTGAAATGCTCCAGTTATGTGGTGCCGTCTATGACTTAGGAAGTGTGTGTCTGCCTCTTCAATGTCACATTTAAGAAAACACGTTACTAGTGTGCAAACAGTACGACAGGCACAATGTCCTTTATAGTTTTAAATAAAAGACTTGCGGACCTGGGCTCCAGAGCGAGGACTTTTGGCAAGGCTTAAGGGGAAACACATTGGAGCGAGAACCACTGACTTAAAATACTCAGAAGACATGGTCTTATGGAGCCATTGGACTATCTTGCTAGCAAGGCATGCCAACTCTTCAATGAGATGTTGTACACTGATTGTGATGAAGTAAATAAAATAAAGAATCTGACCACAAAATAGGGTACCCCTGGCATACTTTCAAATCACTGAAATATATACAAACTCTAATGGAAATATTAGATTCTGGGGGGCAAATGACCAACTGTTAAGGATGTTGCCTTCAGTCATGCTTCGTTTTTGAGCCAACACTTTTCATGCTTTACTTTTTAAGCACATGCCAGCTGTCTTTAAAAAGATACTACAAGTTCTGGATTCCATGCTGCGGATGTCTAAAACGCTAATAATGTTCGTGGTCACAACCAGGCACTCTCAATCCATAGTAGTTAAGGGAGACGCTCCTGCCTGTGACTATTGCAAGCTCAGCCATTCTTTCCTCCTTTATCGTACCTGCTGAGTGCCTTCGGGCGAGGCCATATCCCGGTGCATGGCTGCCTGTCCCAGCAGTAGCCTGAGGCATGCAGGACAGGTGACCCCTCAAGCTCTGTCCATTCTGCACTTCCTAGAGCAACCCGGAAATGGCACAGTGACTGGGAAGAGCTCAGAAACGAATGGTTATACACATTGACTCACTGAAGGCTGGAAGCCTGGAGGGCGCAGTTGCAGCGCAGAAGTTAGTGATTGAATGGTTGTCCCATGTACACTGCCTCCCCAGTACCTCTACGTCTGTAGTCTCCAAATAACGAAATTTTATTTACCTTTCAAATTCTAAGCAAATTGTATTTTTTCACATTTTTTACGCCACAAATTCTCCCAAATGTGCATTGAATTATCACTAACTTTTGTTTATTTCCCTTTTATCCACAAAAGTAGGGCTCCCGTCACAATCAAAATACACATTTTGCTTCCGCCCACAGCTGCCGCAACCTTTCGCCCGGACAGGAAATGTGCACACGTATGGTGCGAGCAGGAGTTGTGATTACGCCGCGAGCCATCCGTGTGCATATCATCTCTCGGCTACTAATATTGATAACGTTCATCTCCATCAAACTCCCCAACAAATGCGTTTTACCGGTATATGATATTGTAAGTTCAGAAACTAACTCGGGACGACTTCATAACGCCTGTGAAAACAGTATTTTTGCAGAACACAGCAGGGCCTGGCCAAGCCTCGGCCTCCTCGACACAGAACAGCCACTGTCATAGTTGACGGTTTAGCTGCTGGGGCGAAATTAACCATGTATAAGAAATCATATGCAGGCTGCTTTAGCAACTTTTATGTGCAAAAAGGAGTTATTATAGAACCATCGAAAGAACAATGGGACTTTTGTGTCCTGAAACAAATGACGCCGGGCAAAGACAAATTAAGAGACATAGCTATTTGCAGTGTTTTATAAAGGGATAAGTCAACCTTGAAAGAGTTACGTCACCGCACGCAATACCATTAACACACAGCATACATGGGAGTAAAATGCAGAGCAACCCAAATTCAACAGACTGCCCCTGAAACACCATTAAACATTACTGAGGGTGGGTGAACGAGTAGGGGTACCACACATGTATAAATTAGCATAAATAAACATCAGGTATGACCATTAACTACTTACGGTACAAAAGGGGGTGGTGATGGACGGAGCATCTGAACCAATCAAACACTCACACCCAGTCAAAAGATCTGGGTTGAATCCATCACCGTTCTTTAGCTCACTCTGCCACCCCAGTTGAGAAATGGGTATATGCAAATCAGTCTGACCCTGTGCCTCATGGGAACAGTCCAGCCCGAACTGCCAAGCCATGCCTTCCCTGGACCGGAAACAAGCTTCCGAGGACCGGTTTCTGGCATTACAGCCGCCTTCAGCCCGGCTTGCTTGAATCCAGTGGCAAAGTGAGCAAGGGACTCATGTCTGAGCATACCCTGCCACACTTATGGCGGCCAAAAGCGGTACAAAAGGGGGTGGTGATGGACGGAGCATCTGAACCAATCAAACACTCACACCCAGTCAAAAGATCTGGGTTGAATCCATCACAGTTCTTTAGCCCACTCTGCCACCCCAGTTGAGACATGGCTATATGCAAATCAGTCTGACCCTGTGCTGATTTGCATATGGCCATGTCTGAACTGGGGTGGCAGAGTGGGTTAAAGAATGGTGATGGATCAAACCCAGATCTTTTGACTGGGTGTGAGTGTTTGATTGGTTCAGATGCTCCGTCCATCACCACCCCCTTTTGTACCGCCATGAACTACTTACAGCACCTGAGGTCAGCCCTACTCCACACGGACGCCGCCCCGCGCCATCTCTACTTCTGCCTCCCCTTCCACTTCCCTCGACTTCCCCTCCTCTCCTGATCCAGACCCGAGAGCAATAGTTCACTTACCCAGTCCTAGATAGCTCGTCTTCACCCGGTCCATGACTCCACTATTTGCGGATTGGCTTAATGACCGGCGATGCTCCAATCCAGGGTCACTCAGTGCTTAATTTGAGCAGGTGGTTTCCGGTGCTCAGCACCAACACTTAATCAACACCAGGCACGGCCCGTGCCGGGCATTATACTGGGGCGGTGACGTCAGGCAGGGGAGGGTCAGGGTGGGGGGTTGTAAAATGTGGGATATGGACCATTAGAGGTAAGTACCAATAAAAATAACGAATTTCGTTGCCCACGCAGCATACGCCAAATGTGATGCAGCGTTTTATTTATTTTTATCGGTACTTACCTCTAATGGTCCATATCCCGCATTTTACAACCCCCCACCCTGACCCTCCCCTGCCTGACGTCACCACCCCTGTATAACATCCGGCACAGGCCGTTCCTGATCATCACGGGTGCTTTTGAGCACTAGTTAAGGACACATTTATTAATGATAGGCACAGGGAGATCTGATTTGCTCAGAATCATAAGATGTTGAGCGGCAAGGGAGACTCGAACCTGGTTCCCCAGCTCCGAAGTCGGCAACTCTGGCCACTACGCCACCCTCTCCGCTTTCATGGTTAGTAGTTGGTTATCTGTTTTAGGTGTGGCTAACAGGAGAAATGAGCTGGTGCAAGCTTCCTCCTGAGGAGAGTCCCGCACTTATTTCTTTTACAAATTAATCACTGGGATCACTATATAAATTCCCATTCCTTCTCAATTTGGATAGGCTCTTTTGTGATCCAGAAGTGCTGAAATTATGGACAAAAATATCTGTTAAAAGATTAGATATAAAGAGTAGATAATATAATTAACTTTCGGTCTCCTTGTGTATCTAGTAGCAAAGTTTACATTTTGTCCTGAGTTTCTGGGAGTTTTTAGGGCTGCGGGGACTAGGTTTTTCAAAGGTTCCTCCGTGGTGACTATATGAGGCTGCGCAGCTGAATACAGTTGACAAGGCGTCAGAACAAACGTGGGGTAGGTCTGAAGTTCTTTGTAACTGTAGTTAAACACGTTGTGCGACACCACTGGTAAATGGTTATAAGTGTCCTAATTAGGTAATTCAGTTTCTACCATTGATGGTTGAAAGCCACATAAAACTAGAAGAGAGAAGGCGGCTGTGGAGGGTTGGTAAGCAAAGAGGAGGAGCTAGGTGAAAGTAAACAAAATGAGAAAGAGGGAAAGGAAGGCGTAGTTTGCGTTAAACAGAAATCACCATGGGAAGAGGAACACTGCCTTTTACCCGTAATACTGTATCTCAAAGCACTCTGATACCGCCTCATTATAGTTAGTTGCTCTTTACAAAAAAACACCAAATTAAACTGCGTGCACTGCCCTATCACAAGCCAAGCAGCCCTCTGAAAAACTCCTTCTGCTGGCTAGTGACAACACGGGCACATGATAAATGATTACAAGCAGGAAAGGCAGTGAGGGGCTACCCCAAAGCTCTCCGATACCTCCTTATTATAGTTATTCTAGGCATTTATGAAGAACTCCAAAAACCTCCCCGACGGGCAGCGCCACGGTTACGCATTTGTAACCCTCTGCCTGACGCTGTCCCTGAACACGCGCTCTTGGCTACAACGGTCTTGCTCCCCAGTTGGAAGCCTGCACTTCAACTCCGAGACTGCTGGCGCCATGCAGGGTCCCCGGGAGCTGATCTGGAGCTGACGGAGGGAGGGAGGGAAAATGAAAGCATGCCACATGCGCGTGTGATGATCTGGAGCCGATGAGGGGGAGGGAGGGAAAGTGAAAGCGCGTTGTGCTCAAAAGTGAACCGACTCTGAGACTGCCGACGCGTAGGCGTGCACATCTCCTGTCCGCCCACGCGTGCACACACTCCGAGACTCCTAGCGCGTAGGCATGCCCATCTCCTTTCCCCCTTCCACCAACGACAATAGATCTCGCCAAGGCGTGTAGCGCATGCGCTGCATCGCTAGGTGAGACCTAAAAAACGATGTAGCCAGAAAATGGCCGCAATTTGCAAACTGGGACCATTTTGAACTTGTATAGACATGCCGTGCTAGTGATTTGCAGGGTATGGGAGACTGCATAGATGTGAGCTTGCTGCAGGCAATTTTTGTTTTAATATCGGTGAAATGAACAGTAAAAACTGGCCCAACAGACCATTAAACATGCCCACAAACACCCCAAAAAAAGACCCACTCACTGACCTGACAGACCAGCCTTGCGCTCACTGTCTGATTGCCAAAAGGTCGGTCCAATCCATGTGTAACCCAAAGGATAGTGCTGCTTTGTAAGACATGTGAGATCACTGTGCAATGTGTGAAATTGGTGTAATCTGCATGATAGCTCAGCGTTGTAAGGCTTGTGAACTGTATAAAGTGAACAATAGCTCTGTTGTTTAGGACATGCATGAGCTGTGTAAGCCAAGGGATTTCTCTGCTTTGTAAAGACCTTCAATGGGTTGTAGTGATGAGGGAGCACTGGGTAATTCCAAAGGACACTCTACACAAGCTGCCTTTGAACCAGGAAGTCTGATGCGTCAAACCAAGTCTTCAAAGCGATACCAAAGGGGATGATGGACGGAGCGCTTGAGCAAATCAAACACTCACCCCCAGTCAACAGATCTGGGTTTAATCCATCATCATTCTTTAGCTCACTCCATCATCCCAGTTCAGACATGGCCATATACAAATCAGTCTGACCCTGTGCCTCATGGGAACAGTCCAGCGCCGAACTGCCAAGCCATGTCTTCCCTGGACGGGAAACAAGCATCCTAGGACCGGTTTAGGGTTCATAAACCTCATCAGCCAGGCTATCCTGAATCCAGTGGCAAAGTGAGAAAGGGACCCACGTCTGGGCATACCCTGCCAACTTAGGGCGAACAAAGCGATACCAAAGGGGATGATGGACAGAGCGCTTGAGCAAATCAAACACTCACCCCCAGTCAACTGATCTGGGTTTAAGCCATCATCATTCTTTAGCTCACTCCACCACCCCAGTTCAGACATGGCCATATGCAAATCATTCTGACCCAGTGCCTCATGGGAACAGTCCAGCGCCGAACTGCCAAGCCATGTCTTCCCTGGATCGGAAACAAGCATCCTGGGACCGGTGTCGGGTTCATAACTCTCATCAGCCAGGCTATCCTGAATCCAGTGGCAAAGTGAGCAAGGGACCCATGTCTGGGCATACCAAGTCTTCTCCATCTCTGGTAATGGTGATGAAATGAGAAGGCCAAAGCTGTTCAGAAGGTATTGTTGTGGGGTGAGGCAAAGTGTGACCCCATGGTACACTGCAAAAAACCCAAGGTTTGCCTAACCACAGTATCTCCTTTTTAGGTCTCACGAAGAGAGAGACCTAATGCCGTCCATCCACAAAGCTGACTTTTACGATCCGGATTTTCGAAAGTGCACGCCTCGTGCACAAGCTTCTGCCTATTCTGCCTATCAGCCTTTCACTGACTGGCTCTTCAAAGGCTCTGCTCCCCGCCCCCGCCTGCACTTCACGGCTGCTTGCGAATCTCCCCGTGACTCCCCCCTCACCTCTCCCACTGGCCCCCACCATTTGCTCACTCGCTCGCACATCAAAGGCTTTCACACATCAAAGGCTTTTTCTCACTTGTTTTTATTTCGGCCCTCTCCTCGCCGCAGCCACAGCGCTGCTTACACTTGTAATCTTCTTTTAATCCTCTTAATCTCGTCCATCTTCCCTTTCTTTCCCTTGCCTTCGATCCCTTCATGCCCTCTCTCTTCTTCCCGCCACTTTGCCTCCCCTCCCTTCTCTCCTCTCTCCTCCTTTCTCGCCTCCTTTTACACCCCTGCCATTCAGCTTGTTTTCTTCTGTTTGTGACTCAACGTCATTGTCCTAACCCCTTAATTAGTCGATCTCTTCACCCCTTACTGTACTTCATCTGTTAGTGGATCACCCTCTTTGCAGTAACCCCTCACCTGGTCCCTGTTCGCCCCTCACTCAGCGCTCCTCTTTTATCCTCGCACTTTACTTGTTATGTTAGTGACTCACCCTCCTTATTGTGACCCACCTACCCCATTCTTGACCAGTCACTCGCCATGCATTAGCTACAGCTCACCAGTGGGCCTTTTGCCCCTCACTAAAAGCTCCGCTCCTCACCTTCGTTTCCCAATCCTCTACGCACCCCCAGACTCAACCACTGTTTCCCAAAGTGCACTTCCAAACTACTCTCAAATCATGGTTTACCCGAGTGCTGCTTATCTCCCCAGCCCTCGTCCATTGCTTATCCCTATTGAAACATCTCCTCTACTCGCCACTCTCCCTTTCCATTTACTCCCAAAGCCTTCCATTGCCCCCGTATTACCTTTCCTCACTGGCACTCACTACAAGGGATACAATTTCAAACTGGGTGGAATTACACTCTTTTCCCCACTCTCTCCTACTTCCCTTGCAACATCTTTCTATCCTTAATTTCTCTTTTCTCGCCGAATGTTTTTCCCTCTCTTCCACAATCTCCCCTGCATCACTCATTCCATTGACAGTCTTCCCACCTTACTGTTACCCTTTATTCACGCACGTCTGCCCTCTTCCTCGCACAACTCGTTTTTTTATTATTTAACATTGCCAATGCTTGTTTTCCCTTCGCTTGCCCTGCAATCTCTTTAGCAGTGCCCCTTTGATGTTCTCCTTCAAAGAACATCCTTTTAGGGATGCGAAAACCCACCCTCCCCCTCCCCTCCCTCCCTCTCCCCTCTTCCTCGCACAACTCACGTTTATTTTTTTTAAATGATTTCATATTGCCAATGCTTGTTTGGCATGCTCCTATGTGGCCCTTTCCCGCGGCACACATCCAGCTTTGCACTTTTGCAAGGGCTTGCCAGAGAAGCAGTTTGCAGCGCTGCTCCATTTGTGAACCCTTTTCAAGGTAATAGCCTGGTGTTTCCCTGCTGACCACCATGATGCTAACTACTGACCGCCTTCCCTTCCCCGTATCTTTCCACCTCTTTTGGCGCCCCTCCTGTCTAGCACTCCACTATTTGAGCACATTCCGGCATTTTTTAATGTTAATTATAAATTGAACACTTAATTCTGGAATCTTGCAAATAAAAAGAGCAACCGGGAAGCAGGCCGCCACCTCCCCGACCCCCATCGCTCAGAAACAGGGGCTCTGCTAGCACGTGCACAGATAACATCAGTAGTGAGGCCTTGAAACCCTTATCTCAGCTGGCAGCGCGCCTTCCAGTCAAGCTGATGGACCAGGCTGTCGGGAGGCGGCAGTTTTGGGTGTAGACAGCAGAGCTGGAAAAGTGCACTGGTCAAATGCAAAAGGATGGCCACAATGTGGTTGGTTACAGTGCTTAATTTGAGTCGGTGGTTTCCGGGGCTCGGCACCCACATCCACATCACCGCTCAAATACCCATCACCGCTCAAACAAATACCCATCACCGCTCAACTCCACATCACCGCTCAACTCCACATCACCGCTCAACTCCACATCACCGCTCAACTCCACATCACCGCTCAAATACCCATCACCGCTCAACTCCACATCACCGCTCAAATACCCATCACCGCTCAACTCCACATCACCGCTCAACTCCACATCACCGCTCAACTCCACATCACAGCTCAAATACCCATCACCACTCAAATACCCATCACCGCTCAACTCCACATCACCGCTCAAATACCCATCACCGCTCAAATACCCATCACCGCTCAACTCAACATCACCGCTCAACTCCACATCACCGCTCAACTCCACATCACCGCTCAACTCCACACCACCGCTCAACTCCACACCACCGCTCAACTCCACATCACCGCTCAACTCCACACCACCGCTCAACTCCACACCACCGCTCAACTCCACATCACCGCTCAACTCCACATCACTGCTCAACTCCACATCACCGCTCAAATACCCATCACCGCTCAACTCCACATCACCGCTCAAATACCCATCACCGCTCAAATAACCATCACCGCTCAAATACCCATCACCGCTCAACTCCACATCACCGCTCAACTCCACATCACCGCTCAAATACCCATCACCGCTCAACTCCACATCACCGCTCAACTCCACATCACCGCTCAACTCCACATCACAGCTCAAATACCCATCACCACTCAAATACCCATCACCGCTCAACTCCACATCACCGCTCAAATACCCATCACCGCTCAAATACCCATCACCGCTCAACTCAACATCACCGCTCAACTCCACATCACCGCTCAACTCCACATCACCGCTCAACTCCACACCACCGCTCAACTCCACACCACCGCTCAACTCCACATCACCGCTCAACTCCACACCACCGCTCAACTCCACACCACCGCTCAACTCCACATCACCGCTCAACTCCACATCACTGCTCAACTCCACATCACCGCTCAAATACCCATCACCGCTCAACTCCACATCACCGCTCAAATACCCATCACCGCTCAAATAACCATCACCGCTCAAATACCCATCACCGCTCAACTCCACATCACCGCTCAACTCCACATCACCGCTCAACTCCACATCACCGCTCAACTCCACATCACCGCTCAAATACCCATCACCACTCAAATACCCATCACCGCTCAACTCCACATCACCGCTCAAATACCCATCACCGCTCAAATACCCATCACCGATCAACTCCACATCACCGCTCAACTCCACATCACCGCTCAACTCCACATCACCGCTCAACTCCACATCACCGCTCAAATACCCATCACCGCTCAAATACCCATCACCGCTCAACTCCACATCACCGCTCAACTCCACATCACCGCTCAAGTCCACATCACCGCTCAAGTCCACATCACCGCTCAACTCCACATCACCGCTCAATTCCACATACACATACATGACTTTCATCTGGTCCCCCCGATTACTCGTTTTCGAACTGAATAAAGTGATGACTTCAAATGCTTTTAAAAAAGTGTTGCAAACTGATGATGCTTTAATCACAATTGACGAATGTTTCACAAACTGTAGACACCGCTTAGTCTACATCAGACCCCTGTGCTGTGAACCAGTGACTGCAGTGTAGAGAATAAGCACTCGCTTTTCCCCCACAGGCACCATCTGTGCATCCACATCAAAGCAATCTGCCTCCCTCTCACTGGCATCTGAAGCTTCCCCCAGCGTGCGCTCTCCTCCCCTAATTATTCACTTCACTTTCACAGCCGCCAGGCCGTGCATTTCTCTCCCCCCCCTTCCCACAGCAATGCCAAGAGCTTGTTTGTGATTCGTGACCCTTGTGCACGATGTTTTGTAGGGCTTTGTTTTAATACATTTTGGGAAGCTTGCCTCGGTTTTTGTGAAGCTTATGCACATTGGAGGGCTTTGTTTCTATATGTTTTCTGAAGGTGGCCACTAGTTTTGTGAAGAGCTCCTCAGTGCAGTCACATAGCTCTCTGCCTGCAGCTTTCAGACAGACTGCCTGTTGCGTCCTTCCTGGCCGCCCTCCTCCCATTCCCATTCCCTCTCCCAGCAGCTTGGTATTTGATCCTGTTCAACTCCACATCACCGCGCTTTCACCAGCAGACACACAACGGCAGCTGTCCGTGCAGGTTTTAACCAACATACTCCTCCAACCGTCAGTGTACACTTTCACCAAGCATACACACCACCAACCATCAGTGCACGATTCTAACAGGCATACACACAACTAGCCATTAGTGCACGCTTCCTATAGACACACACACCACCAGCTATCATCACCAGTCAGTGCATACTTCCAACATGCACACACACCACTAGCCGTTAGTGCACGCTTCCATCAGGCACACATGACTATCCGTTTGTTCACGCTTTCACCAGACAGGCACACTCCTCCAGCCGTCAGTGCACATATTCACCAAACATACACACCACCAGCTATAATTGCATGCTTCCACCAAGCACCCACACCACCAGCCGCCAGTGCACGCTTCGACCAGGCATACACACCACCAGCCGTCAGTGCACACTTTCACCAGGCACACACTACCAGCCGTTAGTGCACGCTTTTACTAGGCACACACACACCACCAACTGTCAGTGCATGTTTTAACGGGCACACTCCAGCCGTCAGTGCACACTTTCACTAGGAAAACACACCACCAGCTATAATTGCACGCTTCCACCAGGCACACACACCACCAGTTGTCAGTGCACGCTTCCACCAGGCACACACGACCATCCGTCACTGCACGCTTTCACCAGGCATACACACAACCAGTTGTCAGTGCACGCTTCCACTGGGCACACACACCACCTGCCATCATCACCAGTCGTCGGTGCACGCTTCCACCATGCACACTCATTACTAGCTGTCAGTGCACGCTTCCACCAGGCAGACACAAACAGCCGTCAGTGCACCCTTTATAGGCGCGCACACACACACACACACACACACCATTAGCGTCAGGCATCCACAAGCGTCAAAAAAAGTGTCAGACATACACAAGTGTCAGACATACACAAGTGTCAGACATACACAAGCGTCAGACATCCACAACCATCAGACATCCACAAACATCAAACATCCACAAGCATCAGGCATCCACAGGCATCAGACATCCACAAGCATCAGACATCCACAAGCATCAGACATCCACAAGCATCAGGCATCAGTCATCCACAAGCGTCAAGCATCCACAACCATCAGACATCCACAAACAACAGACATCCACAAACATCAGACATCCACAGGCATCAGGCATCCACAGGCATCAGGCATCCACAGGCATCAGGCATCCACAGGCATCAGACATCCACAGGCATCAGACATCCACAGGCACCAGACATCCACAAACAACAGACATCCACAGGCATCAGACATCCACAGGCATCAGACATCCACAGGCATCAGACATCCACAGGCATCAGACATCCACAGGCATCCGACATCCACAAGCATCACCCATCAGACATCCACAAGTGTCAGGCATCCACAAGCGTCAGGCATCCACAAGCGTCAGACATCCACAAGCGTCAGACATCCACAAGCATCAGACTTCCACAAGCATCAGGCATCCACAAGCATCAGACATCCACAAGCATCAGGCATCCACAAGCGTCAGGCATCCACTAGCTCCAGGCATCCACAAGCGTCAGACATCCACAAGCGTCAGACATCCACAAGCGTCAGACATCCCCAAGCGTCAGGCATCCACAAGCGTCAGGCATCCACAAGCGTCAGACATCCACAGGCGTCAGACATCCACAAGCATCAGGCATCCACAAGCGTCAGGCATCCACAAGCGTCAGGCATCCACAAGCGTCAGGCATCCACAAGCGTCAGGCATCCACAAGCGTCAGACATCCACAAGCGTCAGGCATCCACAAGCGTCAGGCATCCACAAGCGTCAGGCATCCACAAGCGTCAGGCATCCACAAGTGTCAGGCATCCACAAGCGTCCCTTTCATCAGCTCTCTGCCATCCTCGTTAGCTTCAAATGTTTCTGGTTCCTCACAAGGCCCCTCCAGCTCTCGCCTTGCTACATTTTACATTGGCACAGCACCACTCAACGGCACAGCACCACTGAACGCCACAGCATCACTCAGCATCGCTTAACGCCACAGCATCACTCAGCACCACTGAACGCCAAGCATCACTCAGCACCAGTGAATGCCACAGCATCACTTAGCACCACTGAACGCCACAGCATCACTCGTCGCTGCCACAACATCACTCAGCGCCACTACAGCATCAATCTGTGCAACCAGTCAATAACAACTGGTTCAAATATGTTCTCTCAATGTTTCAAGCTTTATTACAAATGTCACAAAAAGATGTTAATATTTCACTTCTGTTCTTGGATTTTCGTCACAATAAAATACACTTAACATAATCTTCACAAACGTTATTTACAAAAGTTTAAGCTATTGCCATAAATTACAATAACTTTTATTTAAACTTGGATGCTATGGCATTTCCATCAATTTACTGTAATTTCCATTGAAATGAATAGGCACTCCATGACGATTTACCCTTGTCATTAGCATCCAAGTGGTTAAGTATTAATTATTTAAAAAAATTAAAAGCCAGTGTTATTTGTAATATCAATACATCTAAGTCAGGTAAATACAACACATATTGCATTACAAATGCTATAGGTGTCACATTTGCAAAAGTTAAAACCATTGGCATTGTAAATGACAAAGCTATTAATTTCACTATTTTCAAAACCAACACATAAAATAAAATAATTTGTCATTTACAAAACCAATAGCTCAAACTTTCCCAATGCGAGACCTATTGCATTGCAAATGCTTGTTCTCTATTTTAAGTATAATATAACACCCTGTTGTTGGACCTAGCCCACTCTACAGGGTCACCTCCAAATGTTTTGCCTGCCTGATTTCTGTTTTTATTGGCTAATAGGATGTGAACGTTATCACTGCTAAGAAGTGCTAAGTGCATGTGCTCACTCCTTAAAACCTGGTAATATTGGCTTGTACCCAAATGGCATGTTTAATTTACTTATAAGTTCTTAGTTAAGTGGCACTACATGTACAGAGGACCTGTAAATGAAATGCTAATAGTGGGCCTGCCGGACTTATTGTGCAACCCATTTAGTGGAGAAGTGTGGCTCACCGGTTAGAGGAGGCAGACCCGGACGCAGAGGTCAGACCTGGGACCAGGGTTCAATTCCCGACGCGGCAGGGTCTTGAGCTCAAAATGTCCACGGACTCGATAATTCTCGCCTCGGTGCCTACTTGAATCATGGGTACACACTCTGCAACTCTGGGCAATAGCTTGCTTAATCTCCACAACGGCCCCACCGCGATGGGATGCCTGTCTTTCACCTTGGGGATGCCCAGTTAGGGGTTATCTCGCAGGGAAAAGCCAGGACAGGTTCCCAAAGCAAGCGCCTTGAGACCTTACGGTGAAAGGCGCTATATAAGAACGTATGATTTGATTTATTTATTTAAGTAGTTCATGTCTCATGCCTGCCATTTCATCCTTTGAGCAGCTTTAAACTGCCAATTCAATCTGGCAATATTTACCTTTTGTCAGGCCTGAACCTTCCTTTTTAATACCTAAGCTACCCTTAATGTGGACACTAAACAGCCCATAGGGCAGGATGTATTGTATTTAAAAAGTACGACATGTGTTTTTAAGGTATACATGTCCTGTAAGTCAAAAACTCCTTAATTGGCTTTTCATTATTGTAAGGCCTACCTCTCCCATACAATAACATTGGGTTACCTTATTACATTTGAGAAGTGCTAACCTTTGATTGGGAGCAGGTGGACATGTCCTGTTTGAACTCAAATGATTTATAATTTTAAATCCTCCTTAATGACATAGTTGGATTTTGGATTACGATTTTGAAACTGGCACTTTTAAAAAGTTGGGATTTTCCTGCCCTAAACTTTCTGAGGCCTTGCAGGAATGTGTCCAGCTGCCTGTGCCTGTTAATTACTCTACCATTCTGTATGCATATTGGGCGCAGACAATAAATAATATGACCTAGGTGTGGCTGGGAGAGGACAATCCTGACAGGATGGGCTGCTCACTGCCCCACTTACATTTCAAAGGAGCTGCTTCAGCACACTCACAAAGAACTTGACACCAGGCTTTTGTCACCCCTGACATCTTGGGACCCGGGAAGGAAGGGAAGAGATTCCAGAACCATCTGTGGGGGGAAACTCTATAAGTTTCTTCCTCTTCAAATCAATCATCACGTATAAATAATGGACCCTCAGTCCAACCCTTTAGTACACTCCTGGACCTGTGGATCACTTCAGAAGGAATGTTATGTTATGATGTTATGTTATGAACATTTATTACGCGCTCAGCTGCTCCAGCGAAGGAGCGTCCCGGCGCCTGACAAGGTAACAACATAACACAAGCTTAAAAGAGTGGACTAATAAGGACAATAGAGCTAGGGAAACAAAAAGGTCTTAACTGCCCTACGGAATGATAGCAAGTCAGCAAGGATACGTATTTCCAAAGGGAGGGCATTCCACAGGACAGCAGCACGTACACGAAAAGAACGCCCACCGGCCCGACTACGCTTGAACCGTGGAACCACTGCCAATTCAAGGTCCGATGAGCGTAGTGAGCGGCTTGGAACGTAGGGAGACAGAAGACAGAAGACAGAGACTGAAGTACAATGCCTTGTACTTCAGAGGACTGCCCTGCTGCTTGAGGCCTGCCTTTTTTACCAAAGGACTGCCCCGCTGCTTGAGGCCTGGCTGGTTCTTCAGAGGACTGCCCTGCTGCTTGAGGCCTGCCTTGTTTCTCAGAGGAGTGCCCCGCTGTTTGAGGCCTGGCTGGTTCTTCAGAGGACAGCCCTGCTGCTTCCTTAGGACTGCCCTGCTGCTTGAGGCCTGCCCATCAAGCAAAAATCCAATTTCTTAAAACTGTAGTAATCAACAAACAAAGTATCAAAAATATAAGGGAAAACAAGGAGTGTAATACATCACTACAATATATCCGGAGAGAAACTTCAGTGTATGATAGGGGATCACCAAGCAATATGTCAATCGTAAGAAACCATGGATTAAAATCTATCTCTGATCTAAGAAGAATATTGAGACCATTCCTATAGAGGGCCCCAACCTCCCCCTCACCCTTGCTCTGGCCGGCCCAGCCCCGCTCCTAAGCAGGAATAGAAAAATACAATTTTAATAACATTGCATTATTATTTTATTTTTACCTTTTTAAACTGCTCGCGAGCAGTGGGGCAACATTCCGCCGCCTTACCTGGGGAGCCGCTGCTGGTCAGAAGCCATTTTCTTAGCTTGCATTAGGGCCCACTGCACCTTTGCTACACTAACGCTGTCCTTGGAAAAGCTGTCAGCAGTGTAACGCTCCCTCTTTTCACTTGGAATGAGTTATTTGCAGACGTCTTTTAATTTACAAAACAATAAGTACTGGGGGGCCAACGTTTTGCTCAAAAGGTCATGGTCGTCACCATCAGTAATCGGGGTCCCAAATACAAAGTCTGCAAAGCCTTAATTTCAACAAGCAAAGAGAGGCACACATTAAACAGCATAAAATATGCAATCAAGTGACGACGTTTTTGGAGACTTGAGTATGGAGAAATCTTCTTTATTCTTTTATCAGGTTAGTCGATACACACAGCCAACGCGTTTCACCCACACAGGGCTTCCTCAGGGCTAAATAATCAATACTTTCTTGTAAGAACCTATGGACAAATTGTCAGTCTTCATATATTCTGTGTTCAGACGTAGTTCTTTCCATTTCATCTATTGGAGAGTAGTCCAATTTAATTTTTTAACGGGGAGTTTTAAACCACAAATAAGCCGCAAATATGCTGAATGGCTGTTCTCAAAAACTGCTCGGGACGTTCATCAGTGTATTCCGAGCTTCACACTCAAGTCTCCAAAAACTTTGTCACTTGATTGCATATTTTATGCTGTTTAATGTGTGTCTCTCTTTGCTTGTTGTTATAATAGTTTCTAGGTCTTGTGGTAGCGGACCTAGAGAGGTGGGCACATTTTTGTTCAAATTTCATGTTTAGATACTTACAGTGATTACTGAGTAAGTGCGGTTGTAATTATTTCCCTCGCTGCCATTGCATTGTTTTATAGCCTTAATTTCACCTTGAGTCTTTAAACCACCACCTGACACTCCCTGTGCCTTTATCTCACTAGTGCAGATACTTCTTTCATCCCTGCTTCATCCCGTTTCACTTTTTTTTGTCTTTCTCTTCCTCCTTTCCCTAGTTTGTGTTTTTCACTCTTTTGCTCTGAATCAAAGTCTGTTGAAGAAAAGATAAATGCTCGGCCCCAAAAATGAGTTTCCACTGGGCCCCACCCAGGACTTTAAGTGGGCCGGGTTTCTTTGAGTCTCAACCCCAATTGTATTTAATACAGTCATTGAAAAGGGTCCCTTTCAAGCCCTGTATTCAGATTTTTAACTTTACAGGCAAAAACACTGACCGATTTCGGAACAATGAGTGTAAAAAAAGTTAGTATTCCATGTTGTTCCTGCTTATATTTCACATCGTTTACTTAATCTTGAGTTCACTATGACTGTTTGCTTTTTCCAGGATTCAGTGTTACAGGGTTTTTTTCAGGCATCATATTACTCTTGTCTAGCGCACAAATAAGTTTAAGTTTAAGTTTAAAATATTTATTAAGCGCAGCATACACCTGAGCGGTTTCTTGGCGCTAAAGTAGAAGGCGACCGACTGAGCGAGGACAGCAACTAAAACGGCAACTGGAAAATAGGCAATTTACTAGAGAAGAGCCTGAGGAAATAAAAAGGTCTTCAGAGCTTTGCGGAAGACGGGGTAGTCAGTGAGGGACCTAAGATAAAAAGGGAGAGAGTTCCAGAACATAGGGGCAAGAAAGGAAAATTTTGAGCCCCCCTGTTTTTTCTACCGGTAACGGGGCACAGCCAGGAGGAGTTGTGCCGAAGAGCGGAGGTCTCTGCCAGGGACATAAGCCTTGATGGCTGAAGATATGAATAGGGGGGCCAGGCCAGTCCTGGCCTGGAACACCGTGCAGCCTAGTTTAAACAAGGCGCGTTCCCGCACCGGGAGCCAGTGAAGGGTTTTCAGGAGGGGGGAGGTGTGGTGGAATTTAGGCAGACCAAAGGCAAGGCGGACAGCCTGGTTTTGCACTAATTGCAATTTACGGAGGCTGTACTGAGGGATACCATTGTACAGAATGTTCCCGTAGTCCAGGCGGGACAGGACCAGTGCGGACATAATTAGCTTAAGTGCAGGGAAAGAAAAGAAGCGGGAAATAGAACGGATAGTGCGGAGAGTAAGAAAGCAAGAAGAAACCACAGAGCCAATCTGGGAGTGCATAGTGAGTTGATTGTTTAGCTTAATACCAAGAGTCGTAACAGAGGAAACAGGAGTAGGAGGAGAACCAAAAGAGGGGGGCCAAAAGAGAGAGTTCCAGGGACTGGAGCAACCACCCGTCACCACAAGTTCCGTTTTATCGGGATTGAGTTTCAGGTGGTTGAAGTTCATCCAGTCCCTGATGAAAGATAGAGTAGATTGGAAATTGGAGATTGAGTCAGGAGTAGAAGAAAGATTGAAGATGAGCTGGAGGTCATCGGCATAGTTATATACCGAGACCTCCAGTTGCTGTAGGGCAAAGATGAGCGGAGCGATATACAGATTAAAGAGTAAAGGAGAGAGAGAAGAGCCCTGGGGAACACCGCACTGGACCTGGCAGGGGGTAGCTGAAAACTCCCCAAGATGGACCGCCTGGGTCCGGTCCCTCAAAAAGGACGAAAGCCAGATGAGGGCTGATCCTCCTATGCCCGCCACCTTGACACGGGAAAGCAAGATGGAATGATCCACCGTGTCAAAAGCGGCGGACAAGTCAAGAAGGACCAGCGCCTGAGGTCTACCGGAGTCCAAACCCTCTCTGAGGGTGTCTGATACTGACACCACCACTGACTCTGTCGAATGCCTTGGACGAAATCCCGCCTGGCATGGGGCCAACCTCCCGTTCTCCTCGGCAAAGGAGCTGAGTGCAGATGTAACATGCCGCTCCAGCACCTTCGCCAGAAAAGGGAGAAGGGAGATGGGGCGATAGTTAGCCATCACAGAGGGGTCGGCTCCCGTCTTCTTCAGGATAGGGACGATGGAAGCGGCTTTTAACGATGGAGTGACAACCCCTCGGGCCAGTGAATCGTTAAGAAAGCCCAGAGGGGGCAACGAGCAGACAGTATAAATCTGCCGTAAGATATGAGCCGGGCATATGTCAGATGGGGAGCCGGACTTAATTTTAGGGAGGAGGGACACAAAAAGTTCTTCAGAAAGAGGATGAAAGGAATTAAAAGAAGCTGGGACAGGGTGAGGGAGAGAGTCAACAAAAGAAGGGGAAGGGGGGGGGGGATGTTAGATTTAATTGTCGTGATTTTGTCGACAAAATAGAGATTTAGTGAATCGCAAAGTTTCTGGGAGGGCGGGGCCTTGAGTGTAGTCCGGTCAGAGAACGCCAACTCATGGGTGATGGCAAAGATCTCCTTTGGTTGATTCTCGGCAGCTAAAATTTTCGCCGAGAAATATGCTTTCTTGGCCTCAGTAATTTTTTGCTTGTAGGTCCCCAGGAGGAGAACGTAGCGGGTCCTGGTTTTCAGGGAGTAATCCAGTCTCCACTTACGTTCAGCCCTTCGAACCGTAAGCTTCAAATCCTTCAGCTCGGTGTTGAACCACCGATTGGCGTCTTTAGGGCGCCTAATCGAGGTACGCCGGAAAGGAGCTAAACGATCGCTTCCTTCCGTGAGCCATGAATCAATGGCTTTGGCTTGGGCTGCGGAATCAAGTCCCGATAGAGGGGGAAGGGAGGCCCGGAGTGCGGTCGAGAGATCAGACAAGTTGACCTTGCCCCAGTTGCGAGCCCATGAGTTTTTGATGAGAGTAGGGGTCTTGACCAATGAGAGACTAAGGGAAAACGAAATTATAAAGTGATCGGGCCAAGTGCAAGGGACAACAACCAGCGTGGAGAGGGTACAGTTAAGAGACCAGACCTGGTCAAGGATGTGCCCGTGAATATGAGTAGGGGTGTGAACAAAAGAGATAAAATTAAGAGAAAGAAGGGTTTCTGAAAATTCCTTAGATGACACACACTCCTTAGGGTCCGAAGGACAATAATTAAAGTCCCCAAGGACTAGAGCCGAGGCATAGTTGACCGCCAGGGTGCCAAGTAGGTCTTGAAAGGCCGGGAGAAAGGAAGGAGTTGGTTGAGGAGGGCGATAAACGAGCACTATGGCTAGATGGGGGGAAAGGGAGGAAGAGCGGACCACCAGATAGTCGATTCCGCCCAGGGAGGGAGAAGGGAGGACTTGAAACTGGAGATCAGAGCGGGCAATAAGAGCAACGCCTCCACCCGCTTTCCCGCCAGGGCGGTCTGCGCGGATGGCATAATAAGTCGAGGGAAGGGTAGCCAGGAGGGAAGGGAGGGAGGCTTCAGTGAACCACGTTTCCGTCAGCAGTAGAAGGTCGGGTTTATCAGTATCTAAGAGAGTGAAAAGTTCATGGTGATGTTTGACAGCCGATCTGGTATTAAGTGAAATGATAGATAATGGGGGAGAGTACGAATCACAGGTGGTAAGTGGGGCAGGGGGCGGCAGTGACGCGTGAGGGAGAGGGTAACCAGATGGGCAGGTATGACAGGGGGAGTTGCAGCCCAGCAGTGCGATCCGATGGATGGAACGAGGATCGAGGGGCCAATGGCCCTGCAGTTGGATCAAAGCCGCGGAAGAATATTGGATGCGAGAGCCAGGGGTAGTGGCCCCTTGCCCCGATCTGCCGCGGACGGGCGCAGACGGGCTTAACTCTGGCGCAACTCCGGCGCGCCTACGTCGCGCCCGCTGCGCTCGTCCGCTGCGCTGACGCATGAGGAACGTCTAAGTAGGCAGTGACGCGGTGGGGGAGGAGTCGGGAGGGCGGGGTGGGGTCAGGTTAAAAACAAGATTGCCGTTGGCCGCTCTTGATCAGCGGGACGGTGAAGGAATAGCCAGGTAAGCTGCTAGCAATCAGCAGAGTAACAGAATTAAAAGAGCCAAAATATGAGTCCTGCGCTCAGCGCGAAGCCCTCCGCCCTCTGCCACAGGGCTTAGACAAAGCGCGAGGGGAAGGGGCGGAGCCTAAGTAGGCAGTGACGCGGTGGGGGAGGAGTCGGAAGGGCGGGGTGGGGTCAGGTTAAAAACAAGATTGCCGTTGGCCGCTCTTGATCAGCGGGACGGTGAAGGAATAGCCAGGTAAGCTGCTAGCAATCAGCAGGGTAACAGAATTAAAAGAGCCAAAATATGAGTCCTGCGCTCAGCGCGAAGCCCTCCGCCCTCTGCCACAGGGCTTAGACAACGCGCGAGGGGAAGGGGCGGAGCCTAAGTAGGCAGTGACGCGGTGGGGGAGGAGTCGGAAGGGCGGAAATGAAATTGAATCGTATCCAGGTGTTTATAACAGGGCACAATTGAGTTGTGGATGATGGCAGTGCGGATTTCTTTCAATTCCTGTCAGGGGCAAAAGGTGTTGAGAATACCTGAATCAAACAAAAGGGAGAGGGACCGGGAGCTGTTATGGTCTAGTGCCCATGCTCCAAAACCAAACGTTTAATCAAGAAAGGGGGCACTGTTCCATCAGTAAGTGAGCAGCGACCTTACATACACACTCCGAACTGAAAAAGAAACAGAAAAAGAAAAAGGCGGGATCCTTTAGAAGGAGAGGAAAAACTAGGTTTGGCCTATTATTCACTATTAAAATTATTATGTCGTGGGACCCCCTAGCCATTTTTATCCACGTATCACTTACACCATCACTTAATAGGACCACCTCCACATACCCGCACACATCTTACGGCTGTTCTCTCAAAAGATCTCCGCCAAAGTGACCCTTCGAGGGACCCGTTGGGCATTGCAGCGCCGGCCCAACGAGGAGCACCCCTCGATGATGAAGCATGACATCCTTCGGGGTGTGTGAGGGCAACAAGAGACAAAGAGTGTCTTTCCCATCAGCCCCTATGGTGTACACTGAGAGGGTCCTAGACCGAACCTAGTTTTTCCTCTCCTTCTGAAGGATCCCGCCCTTTTCTTTTTCTGTTTCTTTTTCAGTTCGGAGTGTGTATGTAAGGTCGCTGCACACGTACCGATGGAACAGTGCCCCCTTTCTTGATTAAAACGTTAAGAATACCTGGCCATCCAGTGATTGGCCCCTCTGCAAAGCGCACAATGCAATGATCGCATAATCCAGTTGCGATTCTATGCAAATGTGTGGGTAGGGTGTCTGTCACTCTAGGCAAATGTTAGTGTTTCGTTTTAAAACACGCCCATAATTATATAGGCCGCGCCCCTTTCAAGCACCCCCAGTTTTTTCATCCCACTTAAAGCCCTGGTCGCACCTGTAACCACCGGATCAAATTGAGCAATGTGTGCAGGGCACCGCCCTCCCGTCCCCATCATTTGAGAGGCGCTCTCAGCAGTGCTTCTCTTCCCATCGCTGGCCAGCTCCACACCCCCATGGCATGGGCAGGGTTCTCGGAAGTACCAACCACTCTGCCCCCTCCTTCACCCGCCCGCGTTTCCCTTGCGGCTCCATCAATAGCTCGCTTCACATCACCCACGTGTCCGTGTCTCTCAGCAGCGCACCCCTCCCCGCATTCAAAACTTACAGTGCTGTCAGTAGTTAACCATCCCCATCCCAAAACTGGCAGGGGGTTCGCTGCAGAGCACCCCCCCCCTCCCTCCGATATCTGTAGCACCCCCTCATACCGCTACGCTACCCCTCGTTACTTGTACAGGGCTCCATGTGCTTCCATGCCAATGGAAGCGCCTCCGCCCCATCGATAACCACTCCGTCGATTGTGTGTGTGTGGTCCATCCTTGGGCCGCCCTCTCAGCAAGGCATCCCGTCTCGCATCTCTAGCTCCTCGTACAGCCTAGGGCACAAACCCCAAATGTGCACCCCCTCTCTCGTTCCCGGCCCCCTGTCTGTTAACGGACAGGACTCTTGGCAGCGCACTTGCACACTCTGACTGTCATCCCAGATCCCTGTGCATCATTGTGCGGGGCTCACTGCAGGTCTCTCCTACAGTCTAAGGCACGACTCTCAAAGGTGCACCCCGTCCCTCGCCCCCAACCCATCATCCATGGGCAGGAAGGTCATCGATGCACGTGCATCCAGCCATCTATAGGCAGGGCTCAAAGCGGGACGCGTGCCCCCGGTCTCTGGTCCCCAGCTCCCTGCTCCATCCTCTGCGGCTCTCGCCCTGTCTGGCATCTCTGGCTCCTCCCACACCCTAGGGCGCGGCTCTAGACAGCGCACCCCTCTGGTCCTACCCCCCCCCCCCTCCCCTCATCCGCGCTCGGGCAGTGCGCCCCCTCCTTCCCTGCGCGGGCTTTGGGCGTTGTTCCAGCTGGGAGGGGCTCAGCTGCCCTCCTCTGGTCCAGCCTGCTGATGACTTATAAAGGCAACTTGTGCCAGAGCATCCCTCCTGTCTCTCTCAGCCTCTACCTGTCCTCCACCGCTACACTCCCCTTCTTTCCTCTACCTCGGTGCCCGCCTGCCGCCCTCTCCCGTCCACTGCACTGCTGCCCCCTCTCCACTCTGCCCCAGAGTACTTCTGCCCCCTCCAGAGCATCACTTCGCCCCAGCCGGTCCCCTCCGCCACCAGCCGCGCCATGAGCCACATGGGGAGCCACAGGACCGCGTCCACCTCCTACCGCCGGGTCTTCGGGGCCCCTCTCCTCTCCCCGGCCTCCTACTCCTCGTCCTCCCGCTACTCGACGTCCGGCCGGCTGATGGCCACCCCCTCGCCCATCCACGCCCCCCGCCCGGCGGCCTACCGGGCCCGCTCCAGCGCCCCCGTGCTCCGGGCCTCCTACGACCGCGTGGACTTCGCCCTGGCCGAGGCCGTCAACCAGGACTTCCTGACCACGCGCTCCAACGAGAAGGCCGAGCTGCAGGAGCTCAACGACCGCTTCGCCAGCTTCATCGAGAAGGTGCGCTACCTGGAGCAGCAGAACGCGCAGCTGGTTCTCGAGCTGGGCCAGGTCAAGTCCAAGGAGCCCCGGCGGGCCACCGACCTCTTCCAGCAGGAGCTCAAGGAGCTGCGGGGCCAGCTCGAGCTGCTGGGCAAGGACCGCGACCGCGTGACGGTGGAGCGGGACAACCTGCTGGAGGACCTGGGCCTGCTCAAGCAGAGGTGAGGGGGGCGGGGAGCCGCGGGACCCCGGGGGACCAAGAGCAGCGGGACCCCAGCGGGGTCAAGATCCGCGGGACCCCAGGGGGACCAACTGGTGCTGGAACCTGGGTATTCTAAAGTGGAGGTGAGGGGACCATGAGCAGCGGGACCCCAGGGGGACCAACTGGTGCTGGAACCTGGGTATTCTAAAGTAGAGGTGAGGGGACCATGAGCAGCGGGGCCCCAGGGGGACCAACTGGTGCCGGAACCTGGGTATTCTAAAGTAGAGGTGAGGGGACCATGAGCAGCGGGGCCCCAGGGGGACCAACTGGGGCTGGAACCTGGGTATTCTAAAGTAGAGGCGAGGGGACCATGAGCAGCGGGGCCCCAGGGGGGCCAACTGGGGCTGGAACCTGAGAATTCTAAAGTAGAGGCGAGGGGACCATGAGCAGCGGGGCCCCAGGGGGGCCAATTGGTGCTGGAACCTGGGTATTCTAAAGTAGAGGTGAGGGGACCATGAGCAGCGGGGCCCCAGGGGGACCAACTGGTGCTGGAACCTGGGTATTCTAAAGTAGAGGTGAGGGGACCATGAGCAGCGGGGCCCCAGGGGGACCAACTGGTGCTGGAACCTGGGTATTCTAAAGTAGAGGTGAAGGGACCAGGAGCAACGAGATCCAAAGGCGACTATTCAGGGCCTTTTCAAGCAGAGGTGAGAGCAAAAGGGGAGTCTGGGAGCAGTGGGACCCCAGTGGGACATCCTGCTGAGGATCTAGGTCTTCTTAAGCAGAGGTGGAATGTTTAAGCGGGTCTACAACAACCTTTTCGAGGGTCTGGGCCTGCTCAAAGAAGAGGTGAGAGTTTTAAGGCAGTCTCGGAACAGATCACATGGAGACCACCTGTTGGAGGATCTGGACCTTCTTAAGCAGATGCGATAGGATAAGAGGTCTAGACGCCGCGGGATCCCAGTGTGACTATCTACTAATAGGCCAGGGAACTACCTGTGAGGCAGATGTGAGGGGTGTTTTAAAGGGGGTTTGGGAAAGCAGTGGCATGAACCCAGGGAAACCACAGGTTTGAGGCCAGGGCCTGACAAGCGGTGGTGAGACTTTTAGGTCAGAACGTGTGTTGCTGGATCTGGGTATAGTCAAGCAGAGGTGTGGAGTGCTATGGGTTTTAGGGGTTCCACAGAGAGACCACCTAATGACGGAACAGCAACCTTCTTAAGCTGATATGAGAGATGTAAGGGGGTCTGCTTCTAATTGTTTGAGTAACTGGGCCTTCTCAATCACAGGTGTATGGTGGTCAATGAGCAGCGGGCACCCCAAGGAAAAACTATTGGGGGATCTGTGCCTTCTGTAGCAGAGGCGAGGAGTTCATGAGAGTCAGGGGGGTCGCAGGACCCCACAGGGACAACTTTCCCCATTAGTTGCCACAGAGCCCAAGTCTACTAAAGCAGAGGGTAGGGGGTATGGGGCCATGGGTATCTGATACGGGGTGGTGGGAAGTAGGTCCTGGGGCAGGATGGGACTATCAATGTCAGAAGGACACAGGGATAAGAAGTGGGAATCCGGGAGAGCCACAAGCAGGGAGGCCAGTCTGTCAGAGAGGATGGGCCCACCACGGTGCCACTCCAGCTTCTCATGGTCGGAACACCATGTTTGCAGTCCTGGGGTTTTGCTTTTCTCGTGCACACCCTTATAATCAGGGGCGTTAGTCCATTAGGTACAATGAAAGCAACTACAACTCCCAGAGTGCAAGAGGTCTCCATGTTTCCCAGTTAGGGTGAGTGTGGGGACCGAGGGTGGGAGACACTCGACGAAATACCTGGACCCGAAACCAGGAAGATAATCGCTGTGGGGTACGGTGGTCTCTTTAAGGGGGGTCCCTGCACAGAATACGGGTGGGCAGGAGGGACAGGTGGAGTTCCACAGAGCGCCTCTCTGGGCAGGGTGCAGGGGTGGTTCTCTACACAGAATCCTGCAGGTCTGCTCCTTTTAGGGTGGGGCAGGTTCTGACCCGCGGTTGTCTCCGTGCCCTGGCTGCTGGGTCGGAGGTCGGCAGTGCCACGGGGGGGGGGGGGGGGCGGGGGGTTTGGGAGGTGGGGTCGTATCGTCCCATAAGTCAGATCTCCGCGGAGTGTGATGGGGCTAGGAATTGGGCACCCCGCCCACGGAGGTGAAAGGAGGGGGCGTTTGTGCAGTGCTGCGCTGGGGTGGGGCTCTGACTCCGCAGCGCGTGGGGTTGCAGATTCCAGGATGCCATCAGGGAGCCCTTGTTTCGGGCTTGGTCGGCGCTCAGTGCTTTGTGATGGGGCTTACTGCACAGACTGAGTGGGTGGGCGCAGTCCTGGGTGGGGCCATCTTCACAGGGTGCTGGGAACATAAGTGCAGCACCCTCACAGGGGCTGGTGCCGTCCTTGGGTGGGGCTGTCTGCCTAGGGTGCAGGTGCAGACCCCATGATGGGGGCTGGGGGGACAGGGCTGTAGCCATGGGTCGGGCACGAGTGTTAGAGGTGGTGCCCACGGGGGTCGCTATACTCCCTGGAAGGAGCTCCGGGAGAATGGTGCGGGGAAGCGGGTTAGGCGCTGATGGGTGGGGGCTTCCCTCGGGGAGGGGCTCTCTGTACGGGAGTTATGAGTAAGGTTTATCAATGCAGGTGCGGTCTCTGGGCGGGGCCTGCTGGAAGTTCTGAGAGGGGAAGGGGCAGAAGCATTCAAGACTCAGAATACCTGCACCGGGTGCTGGGGGGGGGAGATGCAGGTCAGCAGCAAGGTCCCTGCATTGGGTGCAGGCAGATACTGTCCCAGGGTCGGGCACCGCCCACAAGCAAGATGCCGGGAGAATCTGCTCTATTTATTTATGCGTTTTTATATAGCGCGGACTTCACCCGAAGGTGTCAGAGTGCTTCATAATAGGACTGATACATGAGAACATTACAAGTTAACAAATTACAAAAGCAAACGTTACAATACATGAGGCAAAAGTGACAACCGTGAGCCAACAAAATACAAGAGGTAGCAAACGGTGCATTACAGGAGGAAAAAGTGACGTGTGCAGGTTACAAAAGCGTACAAAGTACAAGCAGAGGTATAGTACTGCCATACATGGCAGACATTCAAACACAAGAACAAACGTTACATAGGCAATGGTGGCACTTGTGCAGGTATCGAAAGCAAACAAAATGTGAGAGGTAGCAAACAGTGCATTACAAGACAAAAGTGACAAGGGCATGTTACAAACGAGTACCCAACACAGGTAATACTGCAATAAATGGCAGACTCTCAAACCACAAGAACACACTGGGAAGGCACTTTTCAGTGTGTGGTGGTTCCGGTGCTGCTGTCCCATGGTAGGCGTGAACGAAGCTTGTTTGGAGGTGCGGGGCCCTCAAACAGGAAGACTCACAGTCTAACCCTTACCTTCTGACATTTAAAATATTGCCTGATATGCACCTGACGGGGCCCGCCTTTGGTGATCTTTGCCACTCTCCAGGCTGGTTTGCACCCTCCCCCTCCCCCATGTCTCCCACATACTCATAGGACGCAGGCAGACGTTGTGTCTTGTGGCTCGAAGAAACTGTGATAAAATCAATACTTTGTGCCTCTGATTGAACCAAGGGACCTGTGGTCAGAGGGCCATGAATTAAAGATGAGGTCAGCTCCCTCGGTCCCAGGGAAGGACTGAGGGAAGGCATCCCCCAGCTGAGCCCAAGCCTGGCTCTGACACTCCGCCCCTGTCAATACTGCCCCCCCCCCCCCCAAGACGAGGTTTCGGCAGAACCACGACAAAGAGACTGCTGGGTAGAAGGGTCACGATATGAGAATGCAAGGGCAATACAAAGTCGCGATAGGATCCTGGAGAAAAAAAGGGGGGGCACGATGAAAAACTGAAGGGTGGGGGTGATAACAGATCTTGACGTGAGACTGGAGGGTGACGCCCGCGATGCGAAGCAGATCACAATATGAGAAAGGAGGCAGACAAAGAGGTCGTGATATGAGACTGAAGGGACCCTAGGTAGTATATGGTCACGACGGAATGAAAGGTCACAATGTGAAACTCTCCAGGGAGGAAGGCGGCAGAAGTAAAGGTAGAAAATATATGAATGCATAAAACACTACTAACAAATGTGGACATGACAAACACTGTAACCGTATTATAAAAAAGCAAAATATCCTGGTATAGAACCAGGTAGGTAATAAAACATTGGGAAAGCAAAGGATAAATATGGAGCCAACTCATGCTGTGCCCTCTTTTAATAAATAGACCGGCTCTCGACCTATGCACGCTACATATCTACAGTGCTTTTCAAACACAGATGTCGGGCAACGTTTTTAACTTAATTCTTTACTACAGCCCCTAACCCTTTGTAGTATTATTAACCCTAGCCAACAGCAAGGTGTTAAATGATTGTTAATGCAAGAAAGGGCAGGCTCTCCCCTCCTGTCCATCACCACTCCCAGCTGGCGGATTAGGACCTCGTGGGGATAGTACTGGACACTCGTGGGCAGGTTTGTGGCTGGTGGGCTGGCCCTTCATGGGGCGGCTGTACATGTACCATGGTTGACATCTGCTGAGATGGGTGTTAGGCAGTCTGCACCATCTCTGGAAGATGGGCGTGGCAGGTGAGTGGGGCCTTCTCTGGAGATGGGCGTGGCTATGATCAAGGGTGTTTAGCTGTTTAGGGTAAAACACCGGGTCTGGTGGCTTAGTGGATTATTAAATCCACTTAAGGGACCTGTGTTCGACCTCATGGTCACAGGTTCAAATCCTGGCGGGTCCACTCAGCCTTTTATACTTCTGTGGTCGAAAAAATGAGTACCCTTGAGTTGGGTAACAATAAACATCTATTATTCAGCGCCAAGGTACCCTTGGTTAAAGGTGTGCTTTATGTTTCTATGAAATCTCGTGTTAGAGACAGTTTCGCCACCTTGGATTCCACTAAACAGAAAAATCTGTTTTTGGGATACTGACTTATTTATCATCTCGCCTGAGGTGCCAATTATGCGGGGCACCTCGGAATCCTGTACTCATCTACTATGTAATTGCCCACGACTTACTAATGCAAGAAAGTTTTATTTAAATCCAATGTTTGGGCTATATTTTATTCATATTCCGCAGGCAGCGTGTATAAAGTAATTGAAATAACAAATGCTGATTGCACAAAAACTGTAACATTTATGACTGCTTTAATTAGGTAATTTTTTAAGGTGCTCGTTTGCTTGGGTGATAAATTGAATTTGATAGTTTATATATTGCTGGGGCCCATTCGTAACTGAAGATAATTGTGTAATTTTTAGCCTTGTTTTATGCATAATGGTATCAAATATCAAATATGCAATAAAGATTTACTTTTTGATTGTTAGTCATTTTTCTGTGCATAACGGTGCAATGTGTCTGATATGCAGTTAAGTTTTACTTTTACTTTAGTTGATTAAGAGCATCTCTTGAGGAGGAGTCAGTATATGATTGTTGGCATCACTTGAAATAAGTGATGCTGGAACAATTTTCAGAGTGAGGGTACTGCCACCAGTATTACATCCCTGAACTCGTAGGGACTGTGAAAAGTTCAAGTGTCGCACAAAGAATAAGTGTAGCAAATGACCCGTGCCCATTCAGCAAGAGAGCTGTAAGGGTGTAGTATGTAGCTGGGGGTGAATTTTGGAGCACAGTGTCACATGACCTAGTATGGTAAGTCATTGTAATTTACACAGCACATTTTCCATTGAAATGGCCACTAACATTGCACAGACATACAGTTTTGTTGCTAAAACTATGTAGCGCACAAAGGATAATGTGTGGAAATCAGGTTTCAGCAAATATTTGTCATTTAGGAATCGCCAAGAAAAGGGTATTGGTTCGTTTTGAATCCATTAAAATCTTTGGGGCAGATTTACAAGCCCCTTGCGCCACTTTTGCATCACTTTTCCCATGTTAAAAGTGACACAAAAGTGGCGCAAGGGGCTTGTAAATATGCCCCTTTGTTTCACCACAATTCAAAAATACCAACAAAACATTAAAGGGGTGATTATGATGGAGGGAGGATCGCCTCCGCCGGACGAGCGGTGGTGATCCGCCCACCATCACAACCTGATTTACCCCCCCACCATATTACCATGGCAGGGGGTAGCGCGGCGGACGCAAAGTGCGTCTGCCGCCTTTCCGCCGGTTGGCAATCGTTACGATCACCGGCCGGGCGGACTTGGGCACTAGGCACCACCATCCATATTAGGATGGGTGCGGTAACTGGCCTTTCCATGGCAGGGATGTGCTTTGAGGGCCCCCAGGAGGGTGGGGGGTGCACTCGACATTACCATGCACAAGGTGGCAGTCACCGCGCGGTGGCTGCCACGTTGTGCATGAGAATGCACAACATATCAATTTGGCATTCCAGCGGGTGCTGCTGTAAGCAGCACCCGCCGCAATGTCAAATATGCAGGATGCGACCATCAGGGTGGCGGTCGCATCCTAATCAGCGATGCGGGACCGCCGCATGTCTGGCGGGCGCTCCCAGCACCGCGAGGATGCGGGCCAACTGAAGTCCGTCCCCCCATCCTAATGGGCCTTAATTTGTGGTTTCCAAAATGTCGACATATTTTGAAATATTTGTACAGTTCATCTAATGGTATTTAACCCCTTCCATGCAGCCGTTGGCCATTGGCCGACGGCAGCACTACCTCCCCAGTGCTGCCGTTGGCCAATGGCCGACGTGGCCCAGCCCGTTTTGCGGAAGTGACGCACTTCCGCAAAATTGCGGGCGCAGAAAACGGGTTAAATTGTATTGCGTGTCAGAGAAAAAAAAACAGCCTTTCCTTTCACACCAGCAAGATTGCCACATTGTTCCCTTTACAAAATTCTCTTGCTTTGCAATCAGAGAAGGAAAAGTAAACACCAGTCTCCATGTTAAAAGAATAAGCAGCAATTCATCAGGAGACATAGCCTAGCATTTGTCCTCTGTCTTTGTAAGCACAGCAAATGTGACACAGTAAAAACACAATTTAGAGGCATCTTTATTGCTCGTTCACCATCGGAACTTCAGCAGGGTTATTTTGAGGGTGCTACAGCATCCCCGCACCCCTACTTCTAGCGCCTATGCTTTAGATGCGTTAGGTGTGTTAGGCAATCAGAGACATCTGGGAACACCAGTGTTAGATCATTTGAGACATCTCTTGGGGATAGAAGTGTTAGGCTCTTGAAGACATTTCTTGGAGAGACGAGTCTTAAGATGTTAAGAGACCTCTCTTAGAGGTGGGCGTGTTATGTGTTGGACATTAGTTGACATCTGTTGGAGATATAAATCTTAGGACGTTCTAATACATCTCTTGGAGATAGGTTTGTTAAACACCCAAGAGCAAATCTTGTAGACATTGGGTTAGATGAACGACGGCATCTCATGAGTTTGGTCAGTAAGACTATCATTGGCATTTCTTGGAGATGGGTGTGATAGATGATTGAAAGCTTCTTTTGGAAGTGGGTGTGTTATACTATTGTTGGCATTTGTTCTTAACAGCAGTGTGTTAATTTATCAAAGCCACCTCTTAAAGATGTTCTTGTTACGTGTTAGACCTCAGTAGACATCTCGTGGAGGCTAGTGAATTACAAGATCAAAGGCATCTTTTTGAGATCGTTGTGCTGAACAATCCAGGGTGGTCTTGGAGATTACTATGCGTGATCAATGACATGTCTTTGACATTTGGGGTTACACACCTCAGGGTGTATCCTGGTGAAGTGTTAAATGATTAAAGACATCAGGTGGTAATGCATGTGTTTAGTAGTTAAGGCCATTCCTTGGAGATGAGTGTGTTACACAATAAAGGGTATCTCTTTATCACATGTAGAGTAAATATCTTAGACTATAAGGGCATTTCTTGAAGATTGTAGTGTTAATAATAACAACTTATTTTGTTGCAAATCCTAATATCACATTTTCTTCTGTTGTTAAAAGCTGTGAATAACGTTTTACTATTACCAAATGGAATAGTACTCAAACAATCACTTTTGATGAATGAAAAGCTATGCCTTCCCTGCCATATACAAATGTGTGACCTGCTACTCGCACCAGATATTGGATGATTGAGGTTTTTTTTTGAGAGGTTTGCTTTAGACCTTTGTTGTCGTCACTTGCAAATTATGCGTTCGAAGACAGAAAGCTAGAGAAAAGTGTGTTAGGATGAGGAGGCGCCCTTCCAAGACATAGGTTTGTTTGTCGGTCCGTGGTGTCTATGTCACAAATTGTTGGGTTAGATGATCGTGTGCATTTTTTGTAGATGGGTGTCTTACACAGTCAAGGGCTTTTACTTTAGAAATGCCTGCATTAGGTGCATTACTTGATCAAAGGCATCTGTTTAATAAATGAGTGTGTTAGACAATTGACAGTGTCTCCTGGAAACAGTTGTGGCCGGCAGTTGTTGTTATCACTTGTGCTGGGTGTGAGAGACAGTCAAGGGCATCCTTTGAAAATGGAAGACATCTTTCTGAGAAGTGTGTTTGTTAGACCATGAGCACATTTTTCAGAGATGGTGCGACAGATGATCGCAGTGTTTATTTGGATAGATGCACGTGTTAAATGGCCAATACATACCTTTTAAGAGATGGGTGTGTTAAATGATTAAATACACCTCTCGGAGTATAGGTGAATCGAGCAATTGTTGGCATTGCTTGAGGTGGGTGTGGTAGACAATCATTAGCACCTGGTAGAGGTAGGTGTGTGCTAGACAATAGAGAGCACTGTGAGGAGACGGATGGGTTAGATGACGAAAGCATAGCTTACAGATAGGTGTCTTGATGTTTGAAGTGGCCAACAGATAGACATGTTATATGATCAAATGCATCTCTTGGAGATGGGGGTATCCTACAGTTAGTTGGCATCTTTTGGGATAAGAAAGATAGACAATCGTCGTGTAATAAAGATGCACATATTAGCCAATTAGGCATCACATGACATCTCTTGGAGATTCAGGTGTTACATTAACCGGGGCACGTCTCTAAAGAGATCAGATCTCTTAGAGGTGGGTGAGTTAGATGATTAAAGGGATCGATTGGTGTGATAGGGGGCATGTCTTTAAGAGATGGGTGTATTAGACAGCAACGGCGTCTCTGTAAGAGGCGGCGTGTTAGAAGATGAGAACATTCCATAGGAGGGGTATGGTAGATGATATAAGGAATGCTTATGAGATGGGTGTGTAGGTTTATAATTTTCATGCTTCCTCCTTCCTTTACTTCTGCACATAATCTTGCACTATATGTATTGATTAGACTTTTAATCTTACATAATGTTTTGCTGTTGCAGTTCTCGGAATGTACGCACTTCAAACATGCAGTGGCTGCTGTTACTTCCTTTGTATGTAAACCCCCCTGACGCACTAGTTGGGCTCAGTAGCCCTATAGAAACACTAAGGGCCTGATTCTGATGCGAGTTGGAAAGCTTTCCCACCTAGGGCCTTATTCTGATGCGGTTAGGAAAGACTCCTAATGGCATTTGCTCCTTCCAAATCGGATCGGGAACGAGCCAGGGCCCAATTATGTTGTGGTTAGGAACATATGCTCCCATTGAAGTCAATGGGAGTCCAACCAAATCTTATTGGGAAGCATCCGGATGCATTGTACTCCATCGGTCGGACTGTCCCGATCCGAGTGGGTTGGAAACCATTTCCAACCTGATTCAGTCGGGAAGCATTTCCAACCCGCATCATAATCAGCCCATTAATAGGATACAAATGAAAAACCTGTGGAATGGGCTGTGACAAACCCTCCTTGACATCTGTCAGAGTTGGGTGTGTAAGACAATATAGGGCATCACTCAGAGCTGGAGCTGTTGGCAAGCATGGGCCTCATTTTAAGAGATGGGTAGCTTAGACGGCGAGCGTATTTCTTAGGAATGGGTGTGTTAGATGTGAATGCGTTAGACTGTGGGGAAATGTTTTCAAAATTATGTGTTAAGTTGATCAAAAGGCACACTTGTACAAATGGGTGTATTAGAAGATTGAAAGCATCTCTTTAGGAGATGGATGTGTCATAGGACGATGCATGTCTTTAAGATTTGAACATTTTATATATCAAGGGCATTTCTTAGAGAGGGGTGTGTTGGTTGATCAAAGAAGTCTCTAGGAGTTGTATGTTAGACAGTAAGGTTATCTCCTGGAGATTCGCATTAGATAGCCAAAATATGTCTTTAATAAATGGATGTGTTAGATGATGAGGGTACCCCTAGTAAATGGATGTGTTAAGTGATTTATGGGCTTCCTTTAAGTGATGTTTGTGCCATATGACCTGTGCATCTCTTTAAGAGATGGATGTGTCACACAACGAGGGTGTCTCCTAAATATGGGCATGTCGGATAATCAAAGGATTGCTAGGAGATGAGTATGTTAGATGACAAGGATATGATTGTCTGGGAGATGGGTGTATTAGATGGTCAAAACATCCCTTTGAAAATGGCTATCTTTGATGATGAGGGCATCTCTTAGAGATGGGTGTGTTAGACTGGAAGGGCATTTCTTGAGGATGGCTGTGTTAGAAGATCGAAGGGATCTCTTTAAGACATGGCTGTGTTAGTTACCGAGAGCATCTCTTGGAGTTGAGTGTCTTAAATGATCGAAGGGAACTTTAAGGAGACGCATGAATGAATGAATATGAGTCTTATAAAGCGCGAACTTAGCCCAGGGGCATGCAGTGTTTAATTTGAGCCCCTGGTGGGGGATCCATGTTAAAATATCGATATCAAAAATATCGATGAAAAAAATATCGATAACAAAAATATCGCCTCCCTATACTTAAAAAGGAAACTACAGTAATATTGACTCAAAAATATCGATGTAAAAAATACAGATTAAAAAATATCGACTTTAAAAATAACATCACTTAAATTAATTAAATATTATTATTATTAACAAATTAAATACATTTTAATATATATTTTAACTAATTATAACAAATAAACTGAATTTAATTAATATAAACACAAAAAAGTGTACATATACATATATTTACTTAAATACATTTTATTAAATATCTTTAATTTATCAACTTTAATAATTATATAAAAATAAAAACATATAAATAATTAAAAATAAATCAAAATATTTAATATATGTTATATTTAATTAACATATTAAACTATAAACAACAATAATACATACATTTAATAACAAAATAAAAACATTAATAGTTCAAACATTAGATGGCGGGAGGGTAAAAATTACTATTCCCACTCCAGTGAGTGCAACAGAAAGGAAAACGCTGGATAGCGTAGGGGTAAAAT
Organism: Lissotriton helveticus; assembly: GCF_964261635.1. NCBI lineage: Eukaryota > Metazoa > Chordata > Amphibia > Caudata > Salamandridae > Lissotriton > Lissotriton helveticus. The sequence goes on from NC_136057.1 coordinate 1,462,459,459, forward strand.
TTACTATTCCCACTCCAGTGAGTGCAACAGTAGGGAAAGCGCTGGATAGCGTAGGGGTAACATTTACTTTTCCCACTCCAGAGAGTGCAACAGTAGGGAAAGCGCTGGATAGCGTAGGGGTAAAAATTACTATTCCCACTCCAGTGAGTGCAACAGTAGGAAAAGCGCTGGATAGCGTAGGGGTAAAAATTACTATTCCCACTCCAGAGAGTGCAACAGTAGGGAAAACACTGGCTAGCGTAGGGGTAAAAAATACTATTCCCACTTCAGTGAGTGCAACAGTAGGGAAAGCGCTGGATAGCGTAGGGGTAAAAATTACCATTCCCACTCCAGTGAGTGCAACAGTAGGGAAAGCGCTGGATAGCGTAGGGGTAAAAATTACTATTCCCACTCCAATGAGTGCAACAGTAGGGAAAGTGCTGGATAGCTTAGGGGTAAAATTTACTATTCCCACTCCAGTGAGTGCAACAGTAGGGAAAGCGCTGGATAGCGTAGGGGTAACATTTACTTTTCCCACTCCAGTGAGTGCAACAGTAAGGAAAGCGTTGGATAGCGGAGGGGTAAAATTCACTATTGCCACTCCAGTGAGTGCAACACTAGAGAAAGCGCTGGATAGCGTAGGGGTAAAAATTACTATTACCACTCCAATGAGGGCAACAGTAGGGAAAGTGCAGGGTAGCGGAGGGGTAAAAATTACTATTCCCACTCTAGTGAGTGCAACAGTAGAGAAAGCGCAGGATCCCTAAACAATAAAAAAAAAAATATCAACATTTTCAATAAATGTCATTTCTAATTTTAACATATTTAATATATAAATATATCATTATTAACAAAGATAAAAAAATAATTATTTAGCACTATAATATCCACAACAAATACCTAAAATTAATTACACAATTACATTTAATATTTACTAATTAAATAATGAAAAATTATTTTTATTAATTCATTAAACAATTATTAATTACCAGCTTTCACACCATTTACACGTATAAACACCACAACACACACCTAAAATTAATTACACAATTACAAATAATAATTACCAATTAATTATTAAAAATTATTTTTTTATGATTTATTAATTAAACAATTTATTACTTTGCGCTACTGGCGGACCACCATGAGGGTAATACCCAACACAAGTTCTGCCATGAGCACCGAGTTGTTGGTTCAGTGGTTGAGGGAGTTGTGCTCAGAAGGGGTAAGGCTTCGGCAGGTTGGGGATGCTGGAGTGGGTGGGTTTTGGGGAGGGGGATGTTTGACTGTTTACTAAGACCAATTGCATTGCAAATGTACACATCATTCAGATATTCCTTGAGGGGGATAGTATTTGCAACTTACGACCATGGTAGTGGGCGGGATCAGGATCCGGGTAGGATACTTGTATGTGCTGGTATGTGTGGTATAGCATCATTTGTGTACACCAGGTTCTAGAACTGGCAGCGGTAACTGTCTAAACGTCCTCACTTGGAATATTCGTGGGTTTTCTCGCCCACAGAAAATTAGGCAGGTATTTGCCAGTCTTACTAGATGGAATATTGATATAGCATTCCTGCAGGAATCGCACTTAGCACCGCACACTCACGCTACATTGGGGTCGAGGTGGGCAGGTACTTCATACAGAGCCTCATACTCGTCTTATTCCCGGGGGGTGCTTATACTGATTAGGAAGGGGGTCAATTTTGAGGAGGAGCATTTGACACAGGACCCAGCTGGCAGATATGTGCTAGTGACGGGCACGCTAAGAGGCCAACGCATAACACTCCTAAACGTGTACGGCCCGAATATTGACGCGCCGGAATTCTATCGTGACATTTGGGGACACCTGCAGAAACATGCTTGCACGCACATTTTATGCGGGGGGGACTGGAATGTGACACTACTGGACGGACTGGATCGCTCCTCACAATCAGTGGAACAACACAAGCAGTCGAGACTAATGGTGGGTCACATGATGGAGGATCTAGCGTTGGCAGACATCTGGAGACTAAAACACACTGACGACCCAGGTGCTACACACATCACAGCATCCCACAATAGTTGGTCCAGACTGGACTACTGGTTGGGCTCCAAGGATGTTGCTCTGTGGGCGCGTAAGATACAGGTGCTGCCACGCACGCTATCGGATCACAACCCGGTTCACTTACAATTGGACATACCTCATTACACACCCCCCCCATTCCAATGGCGTTTCAACTCCCAGGCCCTCACGGACCCAATATATGTAGACACCCTGACTAAGGCAATAAAAGACTACTTTGCTAATAATTCTCAATCTACTGAAGACTTTTGTCTCCTCTGGGAAGCCTTTAAGGCCACGATAAGGGGAGTCTGCATTAGCACTACCATAGGAGTACTCAAAGACATACGGTGCCAAATTCGCCGCTGCGAAAGCCAGATGAGGGACTTAGAATTGCACTATGAACAAATGCAGGACGTATTGTTGTTACCCAAGCTGCGCGACTTACACACAGAACATGCCGATTTTTTAACGGCAGAAATCAAATACCTAGATCGCAAACACGAGGCCAGGGCTTTTGGGGAAGGGGGTAGACCAGGGAAAGTACTGGCGAGGAAAATATGTGAGGGACGAGGACACTCAACGATACTCCGAGTTAAGTCAGGGGAGGGGATTTTACAAACACATCCAGCAGACATAGTCGAATGTTTTGTAGACTCCTACAGCACACTATACCAATCCCAACCAACAGCTACTACTGAGGAAACATATGACTACTTACATGAGGTGGCGATTGGCTGGCTGTCGGATGCCCATAGGGAATATCTGGCTCGACCGATCACGGTCGAGGAGGTCACTGAGGTGATCGCCTCGCTCCCCAATGGAAAGGCCCCAGGCCCTGACGGGTACACGTCCGAATTTTATAAAAAATTTGTGGACATCATCGCCCCCTATTTGGTGGAGATGTATGGTAATTCCTTTGAGGGATCATTGCTCCCCCCCACTCTGCGGGAGGCAATGATCATAGCACTCCTTAAACCATCCAAAGATCCGGAAAATTGCGACTCCTATAGACCCCTTTCCCTAATAAACGTAGATTCGAAAATACTCGCAAAGTTACTGGCCGTTAGGCTGTCCCCACTGATGACTCGACTGGTACTCCCGGATCAGGCGGGGTTCGTGCCCACTAGATCCACCTCGCATAATACCAGAACCCTGTTCGCGCTGGCACACTATCTGAAGCCCTCGGTTAAGGCGGTAGCTGTCATGCTCGACGCTGCGAAAGCGTTCGATTCGATCGAATGGCGTTACATGCTGACTGTCCTCAATAGGATGGGGTTCCCTAAAAGGTTCGTCCAGTGGATTTCCTTGCTGTATACTAAACCATGTGCAAGAGTCCGAATCAATGGCTATGTTTCAGCTCCATTTGACATTGGGCGGGGCACAAGGCAGGGTTGCCCCCTGTCACCCCTGCTCTTCGCGCTGGCGTTAGAACCACTGGCGTGCATAGTACGTCAAAATTACAAGGAGTCGGCACTGCAATTTGTGTCTAGGCCACTGCACATATCACTCTACGCAGACGATATGTTATTATATGTTCGCGATCCAGAGACACATCTGAACCCGCTGCTTAGAGAGTACATCCGGTTTGGGGGTCACTCTGGTTTAGCAATAAACTGGTCCAAATCCTCACTCATACCTCTCACCGATGCCACTACCCCCTTTGCAATGGATTATCCACTAGAGTGGCAGCAGGACCCAATTCGATACCTAGGGGTCATGTTCCACAGGAATCCAGACGAAGTCATGCGAGCAAACTATGGGGTGGTACTCTCCAAACTGGACGATAAGGTCCGTCGTTGGATACACTTACCCTTATCAATAGCTGATCGTATAGCGATAGTTAAAATGAACATCTTGCCCAAGATATTATATCTCTTTAACAACATACCTATTACGCCTACGAGAGAGGTCTTTAAACGCATAAAGTCACTAGTACTAACCTTGATATGGGCGGGTAAACAGGCTCGAATTGACCTGCAAACACTGACGCTCCCGATATCGAAAGGTGGATTCGGGGTCCCAGACTTTCTCCTATATTACCTTTGTGCCCAGGCACAGTACGCAGCATATTGGTACCATGAGGTCCCCTATATTACTCACGTGGCCATTGAGGAAGGGGATGCCCATCCCGTTCCCCTGTCGGCGATATTATCACACACCAGACCTCCACTCCACAAACAGGACATCAACACTGTAGACACCACAATCAAAGCTTGGAACAAACTAGGACAATTGGCTCACAAAGCCCCATTGTATGCACCGGACATGCCATTGCAGCACCATCAGGCTTTGTCAGTCACTAACGAAAAAGTGGGGATGTCTCTGCTGACAAGAGCTGGAATCGACAGGATGGGTGACGTGTATCAGGGTGGCACATTTATAGACATCGACAACTTGCATTATATCCGGAACCAGTCTTCTATGTTCCGATTCACGTACTACAGGTTGAAAAGGGCATTGAGGGAACACTACCCATCGTTCCCAGCGGAACCGGAAACTCTAGCGCCCTTACAGATGCTGATTACTACTAGGGATCTATCTCACTTGGTGTCCAGGTTGTATAATGCTGCGCAAACAGAAATAGCAGGTCACACACTGAAAGCTAAGGAGAGATGGGATGCGCAGTTTGATACTCCCCTGACAGATGAGGAATGGTACAGCACATGCGCACTGACACAGATATTGACACCCAATGGGAATCTGAGAATTATACATTTTAAGATCCTCCACCAAGCCTACTACACACCGGTGAAAATGCGTAAATATGGGCTACAAGAGGACGACAAATGTAAGCGCTGTGGTAGTGAGGGTGCGGACTTTGTACATCTGGCATGGAAGTGTGCGAGGGTAGCGGATTACTGGGTGGAGGTCACAGCCGCACTGTCGGCCATATTGGGAGATGAGGTGCGGTGCACGCCACAGATCTGCCTGCTGGGTATTGTACCTCAATTCAGAGCACTAAAACGCAAATTCTGTGCAATCGCACTACTGCTAGCAAAAAGGCAGGTGGCGCAATGCTGGCACAGCTGTAGAGTACCGACTACAAAAGTGTGGCTGCATGACATGTCCATCTGCCGGTATAAACTACAAACTTACGAGGAAGACTTACCTGTAAAATCGAAGCCGAAGGACATGTGGGGCTTTTTAACAGACTATCTGAATTCCTTGCAGGAACATGAGGAGGACTAGCTGATACACTGGAATGACTGGAGTGTGGATGACTGATGCATGCATTGGAGATGACTGAGGGCGGCACTGGGGAAATACCGGGATGCTGCTCCACTCACTGCATAGGTTGTATTCGAGAGCACTGTAAGGTCTACAGTTGGGGAATGTTATAGTTCTGTTTATAAAATTACAAAATGTAAGACTCATACCGATTGACTGCTAAGAGTTCTACGTAGGGCGAATGAGACGGATCTGCCTACCGTATCTGCACAGTTATTCATGTATTACATATGCTATATTGGACGAACATAGTATCATGGCGAGCCGGCCTCAGGGTTGTAGGCTCAAGCAGTGTAACTTGCTTTATGTTAATAAAGGTCTTACAAAAAAAAAAAAAAAAAAAAAAACAATTTATTACTTACCAGCTTTCACACCATTTACACATATATACCACAACACACACCTAAAATGAATTACACAATTACAATTAATAATTACTCAATAATTAGTAGAAATTAATTTTAAACTATTTAATAATTAATCAATAAAAAATTAATAACTTACAACCCTTCACACCATTTACATTTATAAACACCACAACACACACCTAAAATAAATTAAACAATTAACATACTTAATTATTAATTAACTAATTGAAATTAATTAACAACTAATTATTAAACTACAATTAATTAATTAACACATTAATTAATTTTACATAATTAAATTACTTCCCACCCTATTCCCCTATAAACCCACAACTCGCTACGGAACTAATAACGCAAAATTAAACTTAAAATAAATTAATAAGTAGAAAAATTCTAAAAACTAAAAACAAATGACAAACAATTCTTATTAAAAACACTAAAATACATAACATTATTAAAACATCGATATTTTAGTAAACTATATTTTTGTAAACGATATTTATTACAACAATATTTTTGTAATCGATATTACTTACCTGTCAGTGGATATTCGTGTCATCTATATTTTTGTCGTTGATATTTCTTCCAAACGATATTTCTGCGGCGATATTTTTGATCCACGATATTTCCCTGTGGATATTCCTGCTCTGCACCCTGGTGGGGGCCACAAGCACTCATATTTGGGGACCTGCACTTATTTTATTTCATCTGACCTTTCCTAAGAGAAAGAAGGGAAAACGCACAAAGGAGTAAGAAGAGTGAAGAAAAAGACAGAAAAAAATGTCTCATAAGAAGGTAGCAGGAACTTGTAGGAGCGAGATAATGGGACAGGGAGTGTGTAGTAGTGAATTAAAGAGGCATGATGTGGATTGGAGACTGTGCAGCCTTATATTTGGCGCTCCAACATTTAATCACGCCAGCCACGGCTTCTGAGCAGAGCTTTTGGCACTGAAAATAATTATTTTACAAATTAAACACAGATGTATGAATGAGATAGTAAGGGCACCTCTTAGAGTTAGGTGTGTTAGGTGATAGAAGTGTTCGCTAGATGGGTGTGTTAAATGGTTGAAGGCATCCTTTTAGTGGATCAATGTGTTAGACGAGTGGGATGCCTTAGATGTTCAAAAGGAGAAAGGTGTGCTTAGATAACAAATGCCTCTCTTGCAGATGGTTGTTAGAAGGCCAAAGGCATCCCTTTAAGAGCAGGATGTGTTAGACTGTGAAGTCAACTTAAAGATAAGTGGGTTAAATGATGGAAGGGATCTCTTTAAGAGATTAGATGTGTAAAACGACGAGGGTATCTCATATAAATTAGTGAATTAAATTATCAAAGAGATCGCTAGAAGAGTGGTGTGTTAGACAGCAAGTAGTACTCTTAGAGGCGGGTGTATTAGATTATTGAGGGCATGTCCAGGAGATGACTGTGTCAGACCGACAAGAGATCTCTGAGAGAAGGATGTCTTAGATGATCAAAGTGGTCTCTAGGAGACGTGTGTTTTAGATGGTGAGTACACCTCTAAAGATGGGTGCGTCAGGCGGTGAGTACACCTCTAAAGATGGGTGCGTCAGGTGGTGAGTACACCTCCAAAGATGGGTGCGTCAGGCGGTGAGTACATCATCTCTAGAGATTGGTGTGTTAGCTAAACAAAGAGATCGCTCAGAGATGGATGTGTTAGATGATCGAAGGGATCACAAGGAGATGTGCCATCAGATGGCGAGGGTGTTACTGAGAGTTAGGTGTGATAGATGATTGAAGGGTTTGCTAGATGGATATGTTAGAGATTGGTGTGTTGGATAATCCGAAGGTTTGCTCTGATGGGTGTGTTAGACAGCAAGTTAAAATTGGGGGTGGGGTCGCACACTACTCACACACCAGCGGTATCGCCCCTAAGGACTATGGTAAATGTAGTTAAGTGTTCCGCGATGCATCTTCTTTCGATTCTCTGCTATCTTCGCTGTCTTCGCCATCCCTGGACACGTGTTTCGGGGTATCACCCCATGTCAGCAAGGATAGGCCGTGTTCTGGGGTTGCCGGTGGCTGCCAAATATCTGCCAGGTTTAGTACCACTCAGGTGCGTAGGTGCGGGGTCCCATGCTCGTCAGCCAACTGCTCGAGGGAGCTTTAACATTACAATTGGGGGTGTGGTCGCACACTACTCACACACCAGCGGTATCGCCCCTAAGGACTATGGTAAATGTAGTTACGTGTTCCGCGATGCATCTTCTTTCGATTCTCTGCTGTCTTCGCCATCCCTAGACACGTGTTTCGGGGTATCACCCCTCGTCAGCAGGGATAGGCCGTGTTCTGGGGTTGCCGGTGGCTGCCAAATATCTGCCAGGTTTAGTACCACTCAGGCGCGTAGGTGCGGGGTCCCAGGCTCGTCAGCCAACTGCTCGAGGGAGCTTTAACATTACAATTGGTGGTGGGGTCGCACACTACTCACACACCAGCGGTAACGCCCCTAAGGACTATGGTAAATGTAGTTACGTGTTCCGTGATGCATCTTCTTTCGATTCTCTGCTATCTTCGCTGTCTTCGCCATCCCTGGACACGTGTTTTGGGGTATCACCCCTCGTCAGCAGGGATAGGCCGTGTTCTGGGGTTGCCGGTGGCTGCCAAATATCTGCCAGGTTTAGTACCACTCAGGCGCGTAGGTGCGGGGTCCCAGGCTCGTCAGCCAACTGCTCGAGGGAGCTTTAACATTACAATTGGGGTGGGGTCGCACACTACTCACACACCAGCGGTATCGCCCCTAAGGACTATGGTAAATGTAGTTACGTGTTCCGCGATGCATCTACTTTCGATTCTCTGCTATCTTCGCTGTCTTCGCCATCCCTGGACACGTGTTTCGGGGTATCACCCCTCGTCAGCAGGGATAGGCCGTGTTCTGGGGTTGCCGGTGGCTGCCAAATATCTGCCAGGTTTAGTACCACTCAGGCGCGTAGGTGCGGGGTCCCAGGCTCGTCACCCAACTGCTCGAGGGAGCTTTAACATTACAATTGGGGTTGGGGTCGCACACTACTCACACACCAGCGGTATCGCCCCTAAGGACTATGGTAAATGTAGTTACGTGTTCCGCGATGCATCTTCTTTCGATTCTCTGCTGTCTTCGCCATCCCTAGACACGTGTTTCGGGGTATCACCCCTCGTCAGCAGGGATAGGCCGTGTTCTGGGGTTGCCGGTGGCTGCCAAATATCTGCCAGGTTTAGTACCACTCAGGCGCGTAGGTGCGGGGTCCCAGGCTCGTCAGCCAACTGCTCGAGGGAGCTTTAACATTACAATTGGGGGTGGGGTCGCACACTACTCACACACCAGCGGTATCGCCCCTAAGGACTATGGTAAATGTAGTTACGTGTTCCGCGATGCATCTTCTTTCGATTCTCTGCTGTCTTCGCCATCCCTGGACACGTGTTTCGGGGTATCACCCCTCGTCAGCAGGGATAGGCCGTGTTCTGGGGTTGCCGGTGGCTGCCAAATATCTGCCAGGTTTAGTACCACTCAGGCGCGTAGGTGCGGGGTCCCAGGCTCGTCAGCCAACTGCTCGAGGGACGGAATGTTGCACAATGGCAAAACATTCACCCCCAGTCACAGATCTGGGTTTAATCCATCGTTATTTTGCTCACCAAGCCACCCCAGTTCAGACATGGCCATATGCAAATCAGTCTTGACCCTGTGCCCAATGGGAACAGTCCAGCCCGAACTGCCAAGCCAGGTCCTTCCTGGACTGGAAACAAGCATCCAAGGACCGGTTTCGGGTCCCTTGCTCACTTTGCCACTGGATTCAGGATAGCCTGGCTGATGAGGGATATGAACCCTAAACCGGTCCCAGGATGCTTGTTTCCTGTCCAGGGAAGACATGGCTTGGCAGTTTGGCGCTGGACTGTTCCCATGAGGCACAGGGTCAGACTGATTTTCATATGGCCATGTCTGAACTGGGGTGGCTTGGTGAGCAAAATAATGATGGATTAAACCCAGATCTGTGACTGGGGGTGAATGTTTTGCCATTGTGCAACATTCGGTCCATTATCTTGTGTGTTTTGCTGTTCACCCTATGTGGGAAGGGTATGCCCAGACGTGGGTCCCATGCTCACTAAGCCACTGGAGTCAAGCTACCTTGGCTGAAGACGGCTGATAGCCAGAAACCGTTCCTAGGATGCTTGATTCCGGTCCAGGGAAGACATGGCTTGGCAGTTCGGGCTGGACTGTTCCCATGAGGCACAGGGTCAAGACTGATTTGCATATGGCCATGTCTGAACTGGGGTGGCTTGGTGAGCAAAATAACGATGGATTAAACCCAGATCCATGACTGGGGGTGAATGTTTTGCCATTGTGCAACATTCCGTCCATTATCTTTTGTGTTTTGCCAACAGAACACCTAACCATCTCACTCCTACAAGTGTGACAATTCAGACTATTTCAGGCCACACAAAGCAGTAATAATGGGGTGAGAGGCTGGTGTTATTGATTTTCAATGCCTGCACATCTCAGACACGCCACCAATTGGTGGACTGTCAATAGGGCAGGTGCTGGCAATTAAGTGACGAGAAAGCAAAAGACACACAGATGATGGGTGGAATACAGAGCAAATCGAACATTCACCCCCAGTCAAGAGATATGTGTTAAATAGTTCTATTGCTCACCATGCCACCCCGGTTTAGACCCAGCCATCTGCAAATCAGTCTTGACCCTGTGCCTCATGGGAACAGTCGAGCCCGAACTGCCAAGCCAGGTCTTCCCTGGACCAGAAACAAGCATCCTGGGACCGGTTTTGGGGCATCACCTCTCATCAGCCAGGATAGCCTTACTCCAGTTGCATGGAGAGCATGGGACCCATGGGGAGCAAAATGTGATGGATTTAGCCCACATCTCTGTACTGGGGTGAATGTATGACATTGTTCTGCATTCTGTCCATCAATTGTTCTTTTTGTATTTGTCACCCTGAGTGGGACGGATATGCCCAGACATGGGTCCCGTGCTCTCCATGCCACTGAAGTAAGGCTATCCTAGCTGAACTGGTCCTAGAATGCTTGTTTCCAGTTCAGGGAGGACCTGGCCGTTCAGGCTGGACTGTTCCCATTGGGCACAGGGTCAAGACTGATTTGCATATGGCCGGGTTCAAACTGGGATGGCATGGGAGCAAAAAAACGATGGATATAGGACCAGATCTCTGTACTGGGGTGAATGTATGACATTGTTCTACATTTTGACCATCAATTGTTCGTTATGCCAATTAAGTGACAGCAATGCTCTCCAGCTGAACTCTTAAAAAGTCTCATGTCACGGTGATCACCAATTTAAGGGAGCAATTGGATGACCATTCTGCCAAATGTTTATGACCTATAGCTCGATATTCTAGCTGTTTTATGTTTTTTTATGTAAAAATTCAAAATCTAGTGATTTGAATTCATTAAATATCTGCAAAACGTGAAGTTTTATAGGACTAATATTTATGTGAATGAATTATTTTATCGAATTAAAGTTTTTATTTATACAATGGTTTTTATTAACTGAGCATCTATAAATAAATAATATAAAGTTAAGCAATTCACCCACCACTTTTATGTTTTCTTCACTGGACAATGTGTACAGCTGAGACTTGTGTCTGAGTGAAGGTGGTCATGGGCTGGCAATGTATACCATGTTTATGTATGTCTCTGAGAGTAGTGTCTAATGGAGGCTGGGCTTGCTAACATGTAGAATATGAGGTAGGCATGGATGTCACAGGAGGAATAGAGTAGTGTCAGGGATAGGGAGTAGGCCTACTATGGCATTGACTAGAAGGAGCAACATGGGTTTCAAAGACGTCATGGATTAGTGTCTCAGAGGTTGTAGGACGGCGGGCTTGCTAAGGCACTACTGAACCGGGATACATGCAAGTCTCAGGACCCATCGAGTGTACCTCGGGTGAGGGTTCTATAGCAGTGATTGTGCAATTAACCCTTCTTCTGCTGATTTGGCTTCACTCACTTATCTTCTCTCTTTTGCACAGGCTGGATGAGGAAGCTCACAAGCGGGAAGAGGCCGAAAACAACCTCATTATGTTCCGTAAGGTGAGCCCAGAAATTTGCTTATCTCTTGTCTCTCCCCTCCATTTTGCTTCATTTGTTAAAGTTTTAAAGAGTAAATGTATTAAAGATGAGTTAAGACACAAGTATATAATTCAATACAGTAGAAAATAATAATTCAGGTGAAATTATGACACTCTACATTTTTCAGGGAAAGAGGGGGGTATACATGGCTTAGGATACAACACGTCGGGTGTATACTTAGAAATATGTAATACAATGTATATAAAACATCCATTTTGCTTTCTTGATACCTGGTATCTCCATTTGCATCGCTCTCGTTTACACCTATCTTTCTCCCTTTACCCTTCTGTTTCCTTTCCACTGATTTCTCCTTCCACCAACACATCTTGCACTTGTAACTAACTTCCTCCTCGCACCTACTTCTCTTTCTCAACCTTAAATCTCCTGACACAACTCATTTTCTCCCTTGAACTCTCCCTCCTCCCTCACACCCTCTCTTCACACCTCTTTGCACACACATTTTTTGCACACACATTCTTTGCACACACATTCTCCCTCTATATCCTTTGCCTCTGTATAATCACTCTGTTATTGCCCCTCTCTATTTTCCACACTCTCAAGCTTGTTCCTCACACTATCTTTCCCCTCCTACCAGTCTTCTTCCCTCAAAAACTTTCTTTTACTGGAGCCTTTTCTGTATTACTTACCCCAACACTCCCCATGTTAACCCATTTCTTGTACGCATTTTCCCTTTCCTCTAGTTTTGTCCCTCCTCAGTGTTTTTTGCAGTCAGTCCTTCTAATTTTCTTCTTCTTTTGGCCCCACGTCGATGCAGGATGTGGACGATGCTACCCTATCGCGCCTGGATCTGGAGCGCAAGATTGAGTCCTTGATGGATGAGATTGAGTTTCTGAAGAAACTCCACGAAGAGGTACTTTGGGGTATTTTGAGGAACACTGAGCAGGCTGAGCGGCTTCCCTGCGACAGAGGCCTTCGGTAATGCTTCATCATATAGTCAGACAGCGGGTTTATTTACAAGGAGTGGGTACATTTGTGATCACATACATGTGCCTGCCGATAGGCACATACATGAGACGGCTAAATGCTAGCACAAATTATGGGAAAAGCCAGGACTTCAATCCCTTCCTCAATGGTCCCTTTGCAGGGTTCACAGTTGATGGAAATCCACAGGGTAATTCGAGTGCTTGTGTACTGCGTGATACTGCTCCTAGATGGTGAACTGCTTTGGAATCAGTCCTCTCTGAGCACTGACACTACTGATCCCCAAGCAAACGCTACCTGTTCTATCTCAAGTAGGGTGAGATGGATTAATGAAGTTGCGACCCCTAGTTTGCCCCTTGCTACCCGTGGCATTGCCTTTGTAACCCCTGGTCTTAGAAGTGGCAGATCACTGCCAAGAACACAGGGGTGTCTCGCATTATCAGAGTCAGGCTCTAACCTCGTTTTCTGCTCATTTTTATTACATTAATAGTGAATAATAGTTTATTATTCACTATTATTGTAATAAAAAGTGGAGCAGCAAGATGTGGACCTTCACTGGCATTCTTTGATAAAAAAAAAATGGTTTTAATGTATGTTGTTTGCATGTATGTGGGTGAGAGTGAGTTTGGATGAGAGAGCGTGTATGTGTGAGCATGTATGTTTGTATATGGGATTGTGGATGTGTGTGTCAAAATGAGTGAGTAAGTATAAGTGAGAATTGAATGAGTGCAAGTCAGTGCTAGTGATAGAATGAGTGTGAATAAGTGTCTTTAAGTGAGCTTCACACACACACTGTTGGCACTGGAATACAGGAGGCAATACTTGCATATGGGATGCCTCGACAAAATGCTACTGCTGGCACTCTGTAGGTACATTTTGGCATGGAGCACCCATGAAAAAATGCCACGCTGGCCTCCTGGAGGAAATTCTTGGTATAATTGGCACCTGTGGCAAATTGGTGGTGATGACACATTGGAGGACATTTTTGGCATATGAGAAGACAACTATGGTAAGGTCATGGGGTCATCCATGATAAAATGTGGTCCATTACATATAAGACATAACCTTTGACATAAGGGACTACAATAGTGCAAGAGAAGCAGTATTAGGAAAACTCTAACACTGGTACATTGTATGTAATCTAAAAGGGGCCACCATGGTAAAATGCTGGTCCTAGAAATTGAGGTAATTTGTTTGATAAGGGGGCACCCATAGGACATTTCAAAAACATAATTGGGTAAACTCCTCTGGATTGTCAGATTTCAGTAGCTTGTGCACACCATGAAAGGACTGAAATATTTAGTGAGTGTTTTTTTTTTTAGCATCCATGGCTTTTTAGCAAATTTATGTCTATTAAAAATGTCTATTAAAATGCGCTAGTAGAGCCCATTTAAAACAATATTCTCTGGGAAGAGAAACCCCCCACCCTTTTTTCTCTCCTAGAAGAATATATAATATTAATTATTCAATTATGTAACTTTAGCAATGTTAATTATTGCAATGTCATCAGAGTTAAGGTTATGTGACATCACTACTTGGGACGATGCAGGGTAAAGGTCATATGATGTTACTTCCTGTGACATCATTAAGGTCACAGGGTGTATAATGTCACTTCTGCTACCTTTTGCATTTTGTTGAATCAATGTCCATGAATTATTTCCCAGACAACTGAGTGCGCTGAGATGCCTTAATAATGGCAGAACGGGTGCTATAGAAACGGAAAAATATGCATGTTGGTGTAACTTAGCGACTAGGGCCACAGGTTTGGAACCATCTGGAGGAATGCCAAGTATGTGTGTGTGCATGTGTTTGTATTTTATATAGCGCACTTCTACCCAGAGGTCTCGTAGCGCTGTATTCATAACGCTGTGGAACCCATCCTGGCTTTCCTGTGAAATGGTACAAAAGGGGGTGGTGATGGACGGAGCATCTGAACCAATCAAACACTCACACCCAGTCAAAAGATCTGGGTTTAATCTTTAGCCCACTCTGCCACCCCAGTTCAGACATGGCTATATGCAAATCAGTCTGACTCTGTGCCTAACAGTCCAGCCCGAACGACCAAGCCATGCCTTCCCTGGAACGGAAACAAGCTTCCGAGGGCCGGTTTCTGGCATTACAGCCGTCTTCAGCCCGGCTTGCTTGAATCCAGTGGCAAAGTGAGCAAGGGACTCACGTCTGAGCATACCCTGCCACACTTTTGTATCGCTTTGTTCGCCCTAAGTGTGGCAGGGTATGCTCAGACGTGAGTCTCTTGTTCACTTGGCCACTGGATTCAAGATAGCCTGGCTGATGAGGATTATGAATCCGAAACCGGTCCCAGGATGCTTGTTTCCGGTCCAGGGAAGACATGGCTTGGCAGTTCGGGCTGGACTGTTCCCACGAGGCACAGGGTCAGACTGATTTGCATATAGCCATGTCTGAACTGGGGTGGCTGAGTGAACTAAAGAATGGTGATGGATTAAACCCAGATCAGTTGACTGGGAGTGAGTGTTTGATTTGTTCAAACGCTCCGTCCATCATCCCCTTTTGTATCGCTTTTCCTGTGAAATGTCCACTCCTGGGCACCCCCAAGGTGAAGCCAGGCATCCAAGCACTGCTGGGGCCGTTGTGGAGATTAAGCGCTGGGATGCTCATGGGTAACTGAGCGCGTTATAAATTTCGTATAAATAAATAAATAAATAAATAAGCAAGCTATTGCCCAGAGTCAAAGAGTTGTAAAAAGTTCAATCGGGTCGGGGACAATCGATATTTGCCCGGCGGTATTGCCTCTGTGACCCTCTAGTTATCAAATCAAATGAAGAGGCAGGCGCTGGAGACTGGAAAGCAGGAAACAAGGTTTTTTTATTCTCTCCGGAGGAGAACACAACGAAACGGACAGAAGGTATCGTTCTGAGGTGCTCTAACTGTATTCCTGAGGCCTGGCCTCTTATACACACATTTATGACTTTATTGTAGATTACACATACATGTTAAAGCTTTGATGTACGGAAAAGACATTCTCGGAACTCCCCTTTGGGCCCGTTCCCATACACATTTACAGTTGAAGTCCCCACCCTAGTCACAACAGGTGATGAGCATCGCGCAGCTGGATAATCCGCCGATTCACGGAATGTGGGGGGGTTTGATCGGGTCTCATGGGGTGGGGGCTTTGATCAACCCGGGGATTCTTTGATGGGGGAAGCTTTCTATTGTACGGGGAGGGGCAAGGATGGTATCGGCAGAGCTGGGTGTCGGCTTGGGAACGGGGAGGACAAAACGGGCACACGGGGAAAAAGGGGGTTTGCATCTAAGGGCCGGAGATCATGAAAGGAAAGCAGGGAGGTGTCGCGCTGGGAACAGGATGAGGGCCTGGGGCAGAGCAGCGCCGAAGAGGGGTTTATGACTCAAGGCAGGTGCAAGCAGGGGGTGGTCAGCGTGCAGGCTTAGCGAAGGCAAAGGGCTATGTCAGGGGCCAGCGGCATGCAAAAGGGTTTGTTCTGATCGGGGCATCTTAAAATGGCGGGCGCGCACGACAAAAGTGTGGCATCAGGGGAAGAGGCAAGATGGCGCAGATAATGTTCACCAAAACGTACTAATTTTCAACAGTCCTCCCTTTAACATATTCAAGACATCTTGCTGGTTCATTTTCTACTCGGGTCGATTGTGGTGGGCATGAGAAGGAAAACGGTAGGAACCCTAGATGAAAAAATTGTAAACAATACATTTTGAGATTTCTAGTTTTTAGGAGGTGGGCCTATTTGATAAACTTTGATAAACTTGTTCAGCAGGAAAGTCATAGGAATGTAATACAAAAAACGGTTCTGTAGCGAGCAGCAAGTACATATCATAACGTGAACTGGCAGGTTATTACATATTTCAGATTCGGATTGGAGCAGGATCAATACAATGGCGGCTGGGAGAGAAATGAGGCATAGCAAAAACGGTGATTGTGGATGTCAAATGTTCGAAGTTTTACGAGTTCTCATTGTTCTTTGTGGTCTTTCGTTGGCGCTGTTGAGCACCGGCGGTGGAGCTACGAGTCCAGCTCTGTTCTAAGTTCTGCGTTGCAGGGCACGACCCTTTCCTCGCGTTTTCTGGCCGGGAAGGTCCTTTTCGCCCTGTGTCCTTTGAGGTGATAGTCAGAAAGTTCAGATGGAAGAAGAGCGTACAAAACAGTCCATAGGGTAGGTCAGAGGGAAAGGGGGATGGAGCAAGGCCAAATTAGGAACAAACTAGGGGAACGAGAGACTTCAAATAGGCGAGCATGTGACCGAATTCAGAGAGCGGGGACTTGTCGACAGGCACTGGACGTCGAGCAGGGGCATCAGGTCGACCCTTTCTTTTCATGCTGTCGAAAACAGTGCCTCGTCCTGCAGCTCTTTTCTGTCGTGGTCTCGCCTTGGCTAATGTCGCAGGTGTTCCTTAGTCTGCAGTCAGGCCTCGTGCTCCCACATCCGGTCCTTCTCTCCTCCAACAGCAGTACCCTTAAACAAGTTTGAAAAGATAGTCTTTAGAAAATTTGCAAATGAAGATAATCAAAAAGTCTATTTCTCTCCCAGCTCCAGGCAAAGAATGAAAATGCCCGTTATAATAGTGTTCACGACTGACATATGAATGACCGGTGACGGGCTTGTTGGATTTACTATGACTTTCCTTTACAATTATTTACTACACAGGTATTTTGCTGAGAGGCGAACATGGCTAAAACATTTCCTTTCTATAGATGCATCCTGCTTTTAAACTACTACGGGGTTCATTTCGGTGATTTCTTTACCTTGGGCTAATCTGTTAACCTTGTAAAACATCATTCTGGATCCTACGTAACCTTTTACAGCCCGATTACTTAATCAGGAAGGACAGGGGTTTTATGGGAAACAACCAGGGACATATACAGGGGAGGTAACGGGGGTGATCATTTTTTCGGCTTGGGTATTGCGACAATTCGGGGAGGGGAGGGTCGCGTATTCTGAGGTCCTTGTTTTATACTATAGGAGCCGTTGACATGTAGTTCCCTTATTTCGAGCCAGATTAGGGAACCTCTGCCGTCTTACCTGTCCTTTTTCTTACGGCCCAACCTTGGCTCATTGACTTCTAGCGGAAAAGGAGAGGTAATGACGCGGTCTCAGGGTGATTGTATTAAAGACTAGTTTTTGTGCAAATACTGACGGTATTTGAAGCCAATTAGGTGGTGTGCTAGGGGTGGCAATCTGCCAATTTCGGGGTTAATCACTCGGAAGAGTGGGAGCGCAAAAATAGAGGGAGAGAGAGAGAGAGAGAGAGAGAGAGAGAGAGAGAGAGAGAGAGAGAGAGAGAGAGAGAGAGAGAGCGTAACGGCAGGCTAAATAGTACACGTGCAACAGAGAGGGTGGCAGTGTATTCAAGAAAGGCTATTTAGTGCATTACACAGTAAAGGGCATTCACGGGTCTGGGTTAGAATCTTGTAATCATGCAGTTTGAGCATTAGACAGGGTAGAGGGGACGTGCCTTGAGAAAAAAGGAAAGAAGAAAGGAGGTACCATTTTGTCGCACTTTCTCGCATTCTCGGTCCTTCGACCAGTTGGGTCAACGTCTCAGTCACACACACACATTCCCTCACAGTTTCGCATCATACGTGACATGGGTTCATTCGTCCGGTCTGGTTTAAGGGTGATCACTTTTTATCAGGTTGTGCTAATTTTTCGGGTTTGTTCGATACGTGAGTAGTTTGCAGGCGTGCTTAGACACCACCCTGCGGCGCTAGTCCGTTTCGTGTATTTAGACATGGCAAGGTCTCAGATCTTCGCCACACCTTGGCTGTAATCTCTGATGTAACCTGCAGAGGGAGGAAAAAAGGGGGGGGGTGGGGGAGACAGCATTCGCGCGCATTCAAATACATGGATTCATAAGTCCTTTACTTACCTCTTACTCGTCTTTCCTCCTTGGGGCAGGGTCCCCGGGGATAGGGTTTCTGGAGTCGAGGGGGGTAGTGTGTCCATATAGGTCGTGTGCGGGGAAACGTAAAAAGGAAACCAGAGGTGCCTAGTGCGAGGTATCTAGTCAGAGGATGTAATTTACTATCGGGATCCTTAAACCTCTTTCAACGCTGTGGCGTTCTAAGGTTCTTCGGTTCTTGGGTCAGCTCCGTTCCCTGATACTTTGGAACGTTGTACTTTATAACATTTACATTATTTTATTTCACCCTCCTTTTACATTCCCTCATTTACACCGTTCGTTTTACCCATCCTTGGAAGTCAAGGTCTTCCTCTACGCGAGAGTCCATGGGTCAGTCGCGTACTTTGAAGGCGGAGTGTCGTGTTGTCGATCCGATCCGTCCTCCAGGGCTGGGCAACCATCTTCTTTTAACCTTAAAGAGAGAGCAGAGTAGGGTGCACGGAAAAGAACTTTCCCACCGATCCCACATTTTTAAAATAAAGCATGCAATACCCGTCCATAGTTTCAAAAACTTTATTTTTCAAAATCATTTCAGCATGTGGACTATGAGGGTGCGGTCGTATTTGGCCGGTCGTGGCAATGGCTAAAGTGCGTACAGTGGGGGGTGTCGTTTGCGGCAATAAAAACATCGGAAAGTTTTACTCATTCATTTGTAAGAAACTAAAACGTCTATTAATTGGCTGGGGGTTCGGGGGCATTTATTTTCATAATTTAGAAGCATAATCATAATAGCTGTAATCAGATTTCCTATATGCATACCGTACGTGTGTGTCGTAAATGAGGTTTACATCAGTTATAAAAAATATAATACATTGTACATTTGTAATCAACATTTGTAATGGGGATTCTTTCATACTGTTCGTCGAGTGAGTTCTCCTTGCCTTTTCTAGCCAAGTGTACAAAGGATCACAAAAAATCTCAGAACATCAAGTTTATATTAGTGCGAAGGAACACCACGAGGCGTTCGTAAGTTCCGATTGATACCGGCGCCATTTTGGGCGGGGCCGGCTCAGTCCGGAAGCAGCATCAGGGGAAATGTTTCCCATTACTGGCAGTTTGGACCAGAGTCCTTTTCGGCAGTTCTAGAATTCATGCTAACGGAAGGTGTGGCAATGTCATGTTTGTTTCGTTGGCGATCAAGGCAGCCGTCCCTTACCGGAATCCTGCGAGGGCCGAAGGTTCCGCCGGGGACCTTTGTAGGATCTTCAAGGCTGCGGAGATGCTGTCGGAGATGGGGGCTCGTGCTCCAGGGGGCAAATGTTCGAGTTATATTGCTGGACAAAGTTACTCTAGTGGCCGGGGCCCGCCTTCCAGCGGATCCAGACGCCATTTTGAGGCCCTACAGGGGCCACTCTCGTCGAGTTTGCAAGAGTGGAAGAGACCCTTCGGAGTGAAAGGAAAAGAGCTCTGTTTTGTGAAAGCGGGACGTTCAGCTGGGGTGCGGCTGTGATGCCCTCACCTGGGGGGGCGCGAGGGAGACTCGTCCGCATCGTCTCCTTCTCCCGGTGCACTCCATGCCGCTCCTTTTCATCGCCCCGCATGAAGGCCTCTCCACATCCGGTGTTCCCCAAGTCCTGTGCTCGGTGCTGTGGGAGTATGGCCACCATTGCACGTTCGGTGCTGCGCAAGTACTGGGGCGCCACCATGGTGTGTTCGGTGCTGTGGAAGTATTGGCACCATCGCCTGACTGGGGGTGTTCGGCGTCGGGCCAGGGGCTGGGAAACCTCCTACCGGTGGAGGTGGGAGAGGCTCGTCCGCGTCGCCTCTCCCTCCCAGCCCAACTTGGACAAATTGTTGTGGAGGTACGTGCAGGGCATCCCGCCGTCCAGGACTGCTGCGTCTGTGACGGAAGAGAAAAGGAAGAGGTGCCTCGTTCTTCTCCGGACATGTGGCGGGACCACTTTAGTCTTTCCAGGCCCGTTGCGGCCGGCCAAGGAGACATGTGGCGGGACTACCTGCAAATGCCCAGGCTGCGGGCTCCTGCCTCTCCTCCGGCTCCCCCATACGTTAAGATTTCCTGACCAAGAGTTGGCGGCCGGGCTCGCCTTATATGGGTTGCCGTTGGTTGGGCGTAGCCGTAACCCTGCCCTACTTTGGAAGGTTCCAGAATGGGGGGGGGGCGAATGTTCTGTTTGACTTTCATTTTCTACAGTTTTACCGTTATTATTCCTTGTTTGTTGTGTTAAATTAAAAGTTCAAGTTCATTAATGGTCTACGGATTTTGTTTTACCATTTCTTTCTTTCCAGGTTGCTTTTTATGCTAAGTTTCTGCTAACAGGGGTTGAGTAACACGGAAACACGTGTAGAGGGATGACGCAGATTTGTACATTACATACACACAAACTCAGACGGGGGACAGTACAAATACGACATACAAAGACTCAAGACGAATATAAAACAGTTATTGGTCATAATTATCCCTTTCTGTCTGTGAATTTGAAACGAGGCTGGGTTCCCGTCTTGACGTTGCCCGACCTAGGAGAACTTGAGCATGCCGCTGAGATTTTCCTGGCGAAATCTGTGCCATCGGGCATAATCAAACGTGGTGGTTCTGCCTGGTCTGTCTATGTAAGTCGGGTTCTTCTTTGTCTCGCGCTTTTTCTCGTACTGCCGGTCTGTCGTTCCTGTCGGCCCTTTGCCTTTACTCACGCTCAGTAGAGTCGGGCATTGGGCTTTCCAGTGTCCGACATACCTACAAAAAGCGCATTGGTTTGACCCTAAGTCTGGTCGTCCTTTGCATAGTGTCGGGGGATAAGTCGTGGGTAGCGGTGTCCTGGGGTTGTCCTGTCGATATATTTCTCTACTTTGTTTGTCCTCGTCTTTTCTCTGTCGTTGCATGGCCTTTCTGCGCCACATACCGAGACTGTCGAGCATAATTGGCGTTGTCTTATTATTTCGAAGGGCTATTTCTAACGTTTCTATTTTATCAAGGTCAAAGGATCCTGCCAGTGGCCACTGTTTGTCTTGGCTATCTTCGGTATACCTGTGCCATAATTTATTATAAGCTATGGTGACTAACCCATAGTTTATGAACATGTCCTTATTAGGGGTGCCTTCTAGTGGAGCTATATGGTCCACCTCTAACACCCGGTCCGGGCTAAACAGGCTATTTATCAGTGGGGAGAAGACAGACATGACGGCTCGTAACGAGGGACTAAAAAGTCAGCACTGCCTATCTTATCACTAGGTGCAAAGACTAGACAGAATATTTCTATTCTACGTTGTTTGCAGGCAGTGAATACCTCATGGATCAAAAAAAACCAAAAGACCAACAAATAACAATGGGGAGAATGAGTAGGTCCGCAAAGATCTGCGTTACCTACCCTTTTCACTATCTGCAAAAAGGGTGGTCACTTCCCTGTTTGCAGACAGGGAATCTCCAGGAAACAATATTTTTGCGAACAACAGTTCAGTTTCAAGCAATTATTGAGTGGGGGAGAAAGAAAACAAGCACGGCTGCTACCCTTACCTATCCTCCACTGCTTGCAAAGAGAGAGAGCCTGTTGTTTCTCCGTTTGCAGACAGTGAATCTCCAAATAAAAAAAATAAAAATAAAACGAGCAATACTAGTATTTTGAACAATCAAGCAATCAAACAAATTTTCCGCAACTTGTCGTGATTACACGACCTTACCCGGACCATGTGGACAGTTTCTTGTCTTCCGAATCCAGCGCCCGATCGTCCTCTTTTTCTCGTATTTCTCACGGCACTCCTGATGGTTCCCAGTCAGGACCGTAGATCACTCGAGAGAGGTCTGTTCGGAACTAGTGAAGTTCGGATGATCGGCTGCCAGACGAGGGTCTATTGGGCAAGAGCTCTCCCGATCGTTGCAGTCGTTCACTCTGTCGTCGGGACCTCTCCCACTGGATCCACGAGTCGCTGATGGGCCCCACGCTTGGGACGCCAATTGTAAAAAGTTCAATCGGGTCGGGGACAATCGATATTTGCCCGGCGGTATTGCCTCTGTGACCCTCTAGTTATCAAATCAAATGAAGAGGCAGGCGCTGGAGACTGGAAAGCAGGAAACAAGGTTTTTTTATTCTCTCCGGAGGAGAACACAACAAAACGGACAGAAGGTATCGTTCTGAGGTGCTCTAACTGTATTCCTGAGGCCTGGCCTCTTATACACACATTTATGACTTTATTGTAGATTACACATACATGTTAAAGCTTTGATGTACGGAAAAGACATTCTCGGAACTCCCCTTTGGGCCCGTTCCCATACACATTTACAGTTGAAGTCCCCACCCTAGTCACAACAGGTGATGAGCATCGCGCAGCTGGATAATCCGCCGATTCACGGAATGTGGGGGGGTTTGATCGGGTCTCATGGGGTGGGGGCTTTGATCAACCCGGGGATTCTTTGATGGGGGAAGCTTTCTATTGTACGGGGAGGGGCAAGGATGGTATCGGCAGAGCTGGGTGTCGGCTTGGGAACGGGGAGGACAAAACGGGCACACGGGGAAAAAGGGGGTTTGCATCTAAGGGCCGGAGATCATGAAAGGAAAGCAGGGAGGTGTCGCGCTGGGAACAGGATGAGGGCCTGGGGCAGAGCAGCGCCGAAGAGGGGTTTATGACTCAAGGCAGGTGCAAGCAGGGGGTGGTCAGCGTGCAGGCTTAGCGAAGGCAAAGGGCTATGTCAGGGGCCAGCGGCATGCAAAAGGGTTTGTTCTGATCGGGGCATCTTAAAATGGCGGGCGCGCACGACAAAAGTGTGGCATCAGGGGAAGAGGCAAGATGGCGCAGATAATGTTCACCAAAACGTACTAATTTTCAACAGAGTGGGACCCATGATTAGACTAGGCACCGAGGCGAGAATTATCAGGTCTGGGGAAATTGAGTCCAAGAGCCGCTGAGGCAGGAATTGAACCCTGGTCCCGGGCCAGACCTCTACATCAGGGTCTGCCGCTCTAACCATTGAGCCACACTTCTCCACTATACTCCAAGTATACTTGTGGAACTGGAAAGATAATCTATGCTGGTTGGTGAATGATATGACTGCAGAGGTAAGGCAGTAGGAGAGAGGGGGACAAATAACACAAGAATACATGAAGTTATTGGTATAGTGCATGACATAAATAAAGTGCACGGCATTAGCGCTACATACATCCACAGTTACACAGTGTCCTGTGATAGATAATAAGTGTATTCATTTACAGTCACGAGATCTGTTTATAGACATGGCTGCACTTTTCAGAAACATAACAGATTATATCCTTGCTTGGTCCAAATGTGCATTTATTTACAGGGAAATAACTTTTCTATGCAAACAGCATCTTTCAGAAAAATAAACAAAATACAGCAACCACATGCTTAGCCCGTATGGCTGTAGGCCTAAGGCCTGCACAAGGCTGCAAGCAATATAAAACAACATAAACAATATTATGTCCCACAAGCTTTTTGTATGTACAACTTGCATAGCACAAACAGACAAATGTTCCTCAAAGTGGGAGATGCAAACACAGCAAGCAAATGGCATGTCACACTCTAAACATTGGTTGAAATAATCTTTCCTTGGTGAGTAACTGCATGTGAGTTGTCAGTTTCACTTCCTTGACAGTCCAAAAGTCCAAACAATCTATATAAATCAGTGATGATCTTGTCTACATGCATCTTTACCAGTGTTTGTCAGATATAATGATAACATAAAAGGGTAGGGGGAGGCCTCTTTATGTAAACTAGAATGAGCAAAGGCCTCTAGCTAAGAAAAGCTATTGGACTCTCATGGAGCGGTGGGGACAGAGCGGTAATACGGGATGGGCCAACTCATCCTTAAGGTCAGGGCAGCAACATACCAAGCACTTGATGCCTCCATATGTCAACAGCAGAGTGACAGCCTCAATAGGCTTCATCCATGACCCGCCTAGGACTCTTCTCACTGGAGTTCAGTGGATTTCTGAAGCCTGAGAGAGGTGCAAGCCACTGCTCAAAATGTTGGCCTAACAGAAGTCTGTGGAATCTGAGCTTTTTGAAGATTGTGTAGTTTCTGTTCAGGTTGCCAAACTTAATTGCAGTTCCTCTTCTTTCCTTGTCCACAAGGTGTATTTGTACAGCAACAGGCGGCCACCCTGCCTTTCAAAAGTTGCACGGCTACTGCTCATGTCTCCAACTACCATCCATGGCCATTTTGTATCATTTTAATAATTTGACAGCATCTCTATCTAGTGTATGTTTCCATATGGATGGACGGGCCTTCTATGATAAGCCTCTCTTTTTTGGTGTGTATGTATAGAGCACCCTGCATCCATATGTGGCTAGGTTGGTGCTGTGTAGCTGCTCATATAATGTATCCCTTCCTTCTCCTGTAACTTCGTAGGTCACAGTCTGGAGCAGGAAGATGCTTTGGCCCTGGTTATTAGGTGGATGTACTAGTTTGCATTTACTGTTCAGTGTAATCATCCCAGTAACATAAAGTACAACTTAAATCCCATGGAACAGGGAATTACTGGGTGGAACTGACTTTTAGGGCCATAAATCCACAAGGAATTCCCAATAATTCGATGGAGTTCAACACATACAGTTACTACCTGCTCTGAACAGGTGGTAAATGTTGCAGAGACCTCTGGATGGGGTATGGGTGAGGGGGTTTGAGGGAGTATGGGAGGGAAGGGGAAGTTAATGTTTGGCAGGGGAGAGCATTGAATGCCTCATCAGATGCAAAATGGCAATTGAAGCTTTGATATTGCTGCTCCCAAAGCCTAAGCCACATTTTCTGTCTGGAATTACACCTGGAAAACCCTGTCCTGGGTCTCCAGGCAACCAGAGAAAATGGATGTGGAAAAATCTACTAACTTAGGGGCATATATACAATAAAGTGGCGAAGCGTGTAGTTAAGCCAAGAACGCTAACAACCTGCTTCGTCACATTAGAAACGCAGGAATGCACAATATTTACTAGGATATGGTGGAGGGCTGCATTTCCCCTTGCATTGGCGCTAACTTTGGCTGCCTAGTGCTAACGCAGGTACCCTTGCACCATAGTGCAAGGGGGTCTGTGTTGAGGGGAAGATTGTTTATGTGCAGAAGGTCCCCCTTCCTACACATAAAAAATCTTTAAATGGCGTTTTGTAACTTCACGGACCACTGCCTACTCTTAAGCAAGCATTGGCATAGCCAATTGGTCTTTCCTTCGGGATCTTTTAAGTTTTTAGTTATGTTTTATATTATTGTATGTGAAAGTTCTGATAAATGTGTTAAAACTTTCACATACAATAATATAAAACATAACTAAAAAGTGAGAGCGGGGGGCGCAGAGAGTAGAGGCACGGTGCTGTGGCATAGAGCTAAGCAGGCAGAAGTTACTGGAAATCCGGGTGAGAGTGAGGGGGGAAGGGGAGCAGAGAGTAGAGACAGCGAGCAGGGTGCTGTGGCATAGAGCCGGACAGGCAGAGGGTGCCGGAAGCATGGGGTGAGAGCGGGGTAAAGAGTAGAGACATGGAGTAAGCAGGGTGCTGTGGCATAGAGCTGGACAGGGAGTGAGAGGGCACAAAGAGGCAAAAGAGAGTGGAGCGCGATTTTTAGTTATGTTTTAAATTATTGTACGTGAAAAGTCTAATAAATGTGTTAAAACTTTCACATACAATAATATAAAACATAACTAAAAAGTGAGAGCAAGACCTAAAAAAGAAATGTTAAAAAAAAAAACCTTAGCGAAGGACGAGCTTGTGGGCGGAGCAGGGACTTTATCAGAGTCAGGCAAAACGTATTGAAAAGCACCAGAAGATAGAGCCGGGAAGGCGTCGACTAAAGTAAAAGTAAAATTACATTTGACTGAGATTCGCATGGCCGCCGCTTCAAGCGAAGGGTTAAACCGCGGTCTGAGGCAGAACAGCGCACTTCAAGGTTCCGTCGTCACAGTGTTAAATGAAAGAAATAACGCTGTTTAATCATTCTCCTGCCCTCTTAAACGCGTTTTTATGACTTCCAAGAGCCCCCGTTGTGTCAAGAATGCCTCTCATCTACCGCGTTCTGGTACCGATGCCTTTGTTGTTGCAGTGGGAAATTGGAACGTCATCGATTATTCAGGTGGACGTGCACCTGTTGAGGAACCAAGAAAGCAGTGTCATACTTAATCAATTTGTTGGTCAACTGCACGTGAGGATGAAATGGCGCCTTTCTAAATTAAAGCTTGTTTATTGGAACAAAATATAAACTGGTTAATTAGTGAAAAAGCAGCATATTTGCCCTTTCACATTAATGTACACACAGCAGTTCATAGGAGTCAACTTAAAGCACGCGCCTTTCGAAGATGGTAGCTACTAGTTATAATGCTGATATTTTGAAACACACGCCACACACGTGCTTGTCACAGTAAAAGAAAAACACACTGCTGGCACTGCAATCATGTGTTTGCTGGCCCGGGAGTGGTGCGTGCGTGTGTGTGTGTGCACGCAGTCTGCTCTTTTTCGAAGCACATACTCGTGCTTGTGGCACGCTCCTGCTCGTTCCCGCAAGGTGGATGCTGCCACAAGCACGAGTATGTGCCTCGAAAAGAGCAGAGCAACGCCTAAAGGTCTCCTAAGCAGCGCATGCGCGATCTGTAGGCGAGACCTAAAAATGAAAGGAAAATGTTACATGTTTCTTTTTGTAAAGCAGCCCGTTTTCCTTTAAGGAAAACAGCCTGCTTTACAAAAAGAAATTGCTTTATTTAAAAGCAATCACAGACATGGTGGTCTGCTGACCTCAGCATTCCACCATCTCTATGATTTTTGTGAATCCTAATGGGTCACAAATTGCGACCTACTTCGTTAATATTCATGAGGTAGATCATTTGCGACCCACTGAGAATCGCAGAAAGTGCTCAACATACTTTCATACATGCCGGTTTGCGATTTCCTAATGGCAAATCGCAAGGATTCGCAATTAGGGAATTGCAAAACTGTTTCTTAATACACCTGAATGCTGTTGGAACATGACTAGTCTCACTTTGATTTGCAAGAATATAAAGATACGTGGGTTTGTAAGATGCTGCCATAGTCCTATGGGGGTCAGAAAAGCACGCTGTTGAGAAAGAATAGTGTGCCTTGCTTTGGAGTAAGAAAATAGGATAGGTTGGAACACTGAACTGTGTAAGGGAGTTCATAAAATAAAAAGCCAAAACGATAATCATAATATGAAGAAACAATTTTTATATTCAAGTGCACCCTGTAGAATCTACTTCATATACTGACGCTGATAATAAATAATTACTTACTACTCTTATTTATTTATAAAGTTTTGCCCAAGAGGGTATCAGAGCGATTTACATTTAGAATCGTTGCATTACAAGTTCTATCAGATACAAGAGCATAATAGGGTACAGTACACTTAAACAATGTTACAGTAATTCGAGGAGGGAGGGGAGGAAGGAGTAATAGCGGGGAGGCGAGGAGGAACAATGCCCAATGTCCGGCTGGGTAGTAGACGATCAAGGGGGAAACCAGGACCAATCTCCTCATTAGCTGTCAAGCAGCTCCACCGGTCATCAGCCATGTTGCTCAAGTCTCCGCAATCAGGAAAAAACAGTTTTACGTTTATTTTATTTGCGAAGGTTATATAGCGCTATCTAGACCCGGAGGTATCAGAGCGCAAAATCAGGGGAATGTTGCATTATAAGGCACATCAAGAGGATTATAAAGCGCTGGCTTTACCCGTCAGTATCAGAGCACTATAACAGAGGCACATTGCGTTAAAATTACATCCGTTACAATAGCATAGTAAGGTATAGTGAACAAACAACAAGGTTGAGAGAATTTATAGGAAAGGAGGGGAGGAAGTAGGCCATAGCAGGGAGACGAGGGAGAACTGTGTCCAATGTCCGGCTGGGTAGGTGACGGTCGAGGGGGAAACCAGGGCCAATCTCCTCATTAGTTGTCTAGCAACTCTATCGGGCATTAGCCATGTTGCTCAGGTCTCAAAGTTCGGGCAAAACAGTTTAGAATAGATACATAGGCTACGAGGATAGAGGTAAACGAAGAAGGTGGGGAGGGGGGCGTAGAGACAAGCCAAAAGGGAGCTGGGGCTACCATATAGGCCCATGCAAAATGAAGGAGAGACCAGCTTGGGTCTCGATTACAATTACCATGGTGTTGGATGCAAAAAATTATCGCACTCAATATCTGGCAGAGCTGTTTTCAGAATTTTATGTGTGTGATAAATATCACCCATTAGGATCCGCTTCCTGAAATATGAGGCATATCTTGCAGATTTTGGTGCTTTCCATAAAAAAATTCTGCCTGTCCCACTATGTACCGCACATTTTCCTCTCCAGTAAATATTCGGCCTGGGTGAAATTGTAATTACATGGATTAAACAGTGTAATTTCAGTAATTACGCATTTCTCTTATAATGTGAAATTGCCAAAATTATGTGATCCCGCCAGCTTGAATAATTAAGAGTATTTTGGGGCATAAAACCTACCGTTGGAGCACAGGAACAACGAGCTAGGAGAGAGTAAGCTGCTGCTGGCTATGGCTGTTTGTGTCATGTAGCATTAAGTGTTATCTTTTAGCACACAATTCATCCTCTGGTCCATTTTGGAAGCCAGGGTGCATTTTGCACTCAGAAAACGTTGCTAAATGCTGGATTATGCTTCTTAATAACAAATAATTACAAGTACTATTGTGGTAATTACGAGTAATTTTAGAGAGAATTGAGACATTCAGATAATGTTTTGCTACTTTCCCTTGATGCTCAGGAGTTGAATGATGTCCAGGTGACGGTTCACAGCCAGCCTCTGCACATGGAGATCGAGGCGACGAAGCAGCCAGACCTGACTGCCGCCCTCCGGGAAATCCGCAGCCAGTACGAGAATATCGCTGTGAAGAACCAGCAGGAATCCGAGGAGTGGTACAAATCCAAGGTACTGCCGGCGCATGGTGGAAAGCGAGGCTCTGTGGCAGGTAGGGCTGAGGAACCAGCTGGTTTGAGCAAGGAAGAGCCTCAGGTATTCCGAGGTAGAGGTGGGAGAAAACAAGTACAGAGTTGGAAAATGGGTAAAATCCACTTATTAAAACTGCTAAAGCAGTGATATTGGGCTATTTAAACTCTCCAAATCACCCGATAGCTGGCCCAGAGAGAGCAGATTTCATACAATTTGTGTGGTTCTCCCTGGTGAAATGTGGTTCAGAGAGAACAATATAAACCAAACAAACTCTTCGCGAACTGGGCAGTTTGCGGTATGTTTATTTATTTATTAGGTTTTATATAGTGCGAACATGATGCCGAAGGATATCGGAGTGCTTCGCCATTTGAGGGAAAGGAAGGTAACAGTTGCAGTACAGGCATCAAAAGGAATCCCGATCCAAACAAATCAAATATGCATACAAACCAGTGTGTACGATATGAATGAAGGACACACTTGTTGGGATGACTGACTGCTTTCTGCACAAAGTAAAGATCCATGTGTCATGTATCGTGAAAATCCAGCCAGGGAAGGCTTTTTGAGGTAATCTCAGATTTTGGGTGTATCTCATCAGAAAAGAAAATGTATTTTCTTGAGTCCCCTCACTCACCCATTCGGTCGAGCCGGGGAACATTAGGTCATACAGACGGAGGCAAGCCGGGGTCAATGTCACCAGGCCCCTCCACCCGATCAGACCATGGGGCATAACATTGCAAACTATAAAATACTGCGGCTACAGCGCTAACCGTATGTATATAGACACACACATTAGGTGTGTTTTCTTTTGTAAAATATTGTTACTACCTTAAATTTTTAGGCTTATACATAGTAGTGGCACACTTGAGGCAAGCCCTCATGCTGTCCTGAAGAAAAGGTGTAGGGGACACCTTGAAACATGTCGACAGGATATTAGGGATTGTGATTACATAACAGTTCCTTTTTCTTCTATCTACCCCTTTTTATTGTACCAGCTAGGAGCAGGAATAAAGCTTTAGCTCACTAGTTAGGTAATTTTACTATCACTACTCACCACTCCACCATACACTGTACCACACATAGTCTCACAAAAAAAGTGCTCCTACGTCTCTTTCGCAAGTTGCAGCACACCTCAAGCAGTAGATGCTTGGGATGGCCCCAATGATGAAGCATGTCACCTAGGGGCAACCCTGGGTAAGTGAGCGGACTCAAGAAAATAAATTTTCTTTTCTGATGAGATACACCCAAAATCTGGGATTACCTCAAAAAACCTTCCCTGGATGGGTTTTCATGATCCATAACACACGGATCTTTACTTTGTACTTTAATAATTCAGGAGGTTGAACCTAGCCATATCCTCCTTCTCCCTCTTTTTTTGTTAAGTGACTGCTTTCTGCCTCATTTGTTATCAGTGGCAGGTAGTGGGGTAGCAGCAACATTTCAGTGATTTGTGCTTGATCTGCCTCTTCGTTTTTTTTGCTCAACCCCTACTAGGAAGGGCAGGATAGAGGTTAAGGAGGGCATTAGGTGGGATTATACATTATTCCTAGAAAGAAATTGGACGGTAGATTGGAAGGTAAGGGTTGACTGCATTGTAAAGTGAGTTAGGACGAACAGAGTGCCATTCTGCAAACCTCTTTAGGTAGATTGGCACCCTATCTACTTACCACCCCCCATTCGTCTTTACTGTCCTTATGTTATTATAGTCTTTCCCCCTCTTCCTGCATTTTCTTACTTCATCACTCTGACCTTTTTGTTTCTTCTCTTTCTTGTTAACTTTCCTCATCTTTCTATTCTCCTTTATCTTTCATTGTCCTTTTCCTTTCTTCACTTTGTGTCTTTTCATCTTTCTTCCTCTTTTTCTTCCCATATTTTACCTATGTTCTGATCTTTTGTCTTGTTGTTTGACTTCTCTTTCATTCATTGTCTGTCTTAAAATGTTGATCTCGCACCGTTTCATCCTTTTGTATTCTTGATATCTTTCCTCTTTTTACTTCTTTACCATGTAGCCGCTAGTATCCCCATAATTCCCATCCCTGGGGGCTCTTCTTTGGTCATGTGCATGTGTTACAAATGTAAAGAATTATATCCTTACTTATTCCTTTCTCTATGTTCGGTTCCCCTTACATGTACCCATCTGTTACATAAGTCTATTCTCTTTTGTTCACTGTACCACATCTTGTCATTGGTTCACAGTTTGCTGACCTCTCAGATGCTGCAAACCGTAACACAGAAGCCCTTCGGCAGGCCAAGCAGGAGTCGAATGATATGCGGCGTCAGATCCAGAGCCTCAACTGTGAGATTGATGGGTTAAAGGGAACTGTAAGTACAACCCCCAGGCTGGAGTCTATCTATCTATCTATCTATCTATCTATCTATCTATCTATCTATCTATCTATCTATCTATCTATCTATCTATCTATCTATCTATCCTCCATAACTTGCACACAAAGTGCAATGGTCATGCTCTCACCCTTACTGCGACAGGTGCAATAACAAACGTTATAACTAAGCTTACATATAACATTAGATTTCATGTTACTCTTACTACTGAGAAAGGGATGACTATGAATGTATTATATTTCATTGATTTAATAATCTGTTATTTAATTACATTTTCCTTTTAGGTGCTGTAACTTATTTTGACGTCATGAGCAATATACATACCCCATATTAACAGTCTAGAGATACCTAAAATATATCCCTACACGAGCACCTCATTAAATACTAATTTCTCAAAAGCTAATGAACGGATTTACACTAAAGCAAACAAGCGCCATCATTGAGTAAAGTTATAACTTTGTGTTAAGTTTGGTGCAATTCCTTGAAGCCATTTTCCTGTATTGAAGCTCAGGGCCCCAGTTGGGAATGAATCTGGGAAATCATGCTTTTGGGACAGCCCAATTTTTGTTGTCCCCCGCTTGACGGATCTGCACAAAACTTACTTTGAAGCACCCAAAGTGGATCCACTTATTTGGGAAAGTTTCATGCAGCTATGTAGAATGGCACCGCAGTTATTAAGAAAAAAATGCCTTTCCTATAGAAATTCCACCATTACTACACTATCGCCACCAGTGAACTGTATACTGATTTGCTTATATATGTTTTACCATTTGACAAATCTAGATGGAATTAGGCAGACATTTAGCATGTTCAACTCGCTTTAGTTTATAAAAATTTGTGTGAATTCATCAAGTGAGGCGCATTTACAAAGGAGGTGCTCAGACAGAGCTCTTTTACTAATAGCTGTGATACCCTTTCATGAATTCGCATGAAATTTGACAATCTGATAGCATGTTTATTTCGTTCTTGTTGTGCCAAGGTTTACGCTGACCAAACAAAAGAGGGAAAATATACTCTTTGATATGCCAGAGACTTTGGTACT
The DNA here is from genome assembly GCF_964261635.1 of Lissotriton helveticus. Taxonomy (NCBI): domain Eukaryota; kingdom Metazoa; phylum Chordata; class Amphibia; order Caudata; family Salamandridae; genus Lissotriton; species Lissotriton helveticus. The sequence continues at coordinate 1,462,492,269 of NC_136057.1, forward strand.
CTAGCACAGATCTGCATGAAATTTGGCAGGCCCTGATCACGTTTAGATAACAGATTAGATGACAGGGTAAAAATGCAGGAGTCGAATAACTTTGGCACTGTTAATAAATCAGCTGCTAACAAGTTGATCCCAGTCCAGGAATCTCAAGTTTAAGGGGGATCTGACTGTAAAGGGCCTGCGGACTAAACCCAGGGACTCATAAATAACTGTACACCAACACCGAAACTTTCACTATAAGGGTGTGGCCTCGAATGGTCCACCACTCATTTATTTATCGCTATCAGCCATGCCTGGCCTCTATGGTGGGTCCATACACTTTTTATATAGGTAGAGGCCGGGTGGCACTGTACAGCAGGCCTCAGGTTAGTCCTTGGAAAGGTCTCTTTGGGCCACCTATGTATAGTCTTTGAGGATTTAACTGGGTTCTGGGTTTAGCCTCAGGTGGTATGATGTTGTTGTCCGGCTCCGGGCATCCGTTACCCCCTCAAGACTGCTCTCCGTAACACACCCCCTTGCTGATTGATCAATGGCTGGAGTAGGGGCTTAATCCAATCGTTCTCTTGAGCTTCTTTCCTGAATTAGCATTGGGGTCCTTGGACTAGTCACTGCCCCTCCATCTTGGACCCACTCCTCTTTTGGGAGTGTTGGCCGGGGCTCAGCGGTGTCTGGGTGTGCTGCACCATGCGCTTTTTTACACCATGATTCATTGCTAATCACCATCTCACTCCCTTGTGACACCATAACCATGGTTTATTACATGTGGACGACTCTCCACGGGTCCCATTCATAGGGTGGTCTGAATTTGTTGCTGGGGTGATGATTCTTGAAAAACACCAGATCCCCCACTTTGATAGTTGGTGCTCGTGCCCCTCTGCGCAGGCTGGTCTTTTTTGTTGATGGTTCAGTGCTTCCTTTGCCCCTCCTTGTTCAGCGCCGATGGCCGCCAGCACCTACTGGAGGGAATGGTGTCCCTAGCAGGTCACTTCAGGAGCAGGTCTACGGGGTGCACCCCGTCGTGCCATGAGGTGTTTGTCGATATACGCCATTAGGAACCTGTGCAGGCAGACTCCAGGTCGACCCCCATTTCTGAGGGTTTTGTTAAGGGTTCTCATGAAGCACTCCGCCTTCCCATTGGCTTCGGGCTAGGCTGGTATGATCTTCCTGTGCTTCACTCCAAGGCTGCAAAAGGTAGTTTTCAAACTCAGTATCCTGGAACAGAGGTCCATTATCCATTCTGATGACTTCAGACAGTCCAAACATCGCAAATGTTTTGTCTATCACTTGGTGCAGCATTTTTAATGCAGTGGACGGGGTATTTGGAGTGATCGTCCATAATTACAACAGTGGACTTCCCTTGGGGGAAGCTGCCAAAATCCATGCTGAGGTGAGTCCATGGCCATTGAGGACAATCCTATGTGGCAAGGGAGCATCTCGGCACATACCCTTCCCTGTGATTTGACAGGGGGCACAAGCACTGACCATGTTGTACACCATTTCATACATCTGGGGGAACCAGATTTTTGTCCTCAGCCTGGTCTTGCTCTGCCATGGTGCCCCCGATGAGCCATGGCACAATTGGAACCTCATAGGCTTCTGGGAATCACACTTCAGGAGTCTCTCAGCAGGAACCCATCCAATGTAGCTTAGCTCATGGAGGACACACCACAGCTGAGTGAGGGTGGCTTTGTCATTGGAGTTGCAAGGCGTTTGCTCTGTCCAGGAAATGGTTTCATCATTGGTCATGGAGGGTGTCTTTTGCTGTCAGGAGATAGGGGTCTGCCTCAACTGCTGTCCCGATTTCCTCCATGGTCATCACACAGGGCATGCACTGCACACGACCATGTTGACAATGTCCTCTGCCCATTCATCCGCATACTTATTTGCCACTCCCCTGTCTGGTGGGTGTTGCAACTGGAAGTTGGCTGGGTTGTGGGCTCCTGGCCTGTGGGTCACCGTGGAATTACACATCTGGGGCTGGAAGGCCCACCACCCAATTTGTGATGGTGGGTTTCTGGGCATGGCTGCAAAGAGTGGTACCAGCGGCTTGTGGTCAGTTACAACACTGAAGTTTCCACCGCATAGGTGGAGGTGGACCTGGCAGCAGCCCCATCTGATGGCCAGGGTCTTTCACTCGATTTGGGCACAGAGGAGATTCTGTTTCTAAGAGGGCCTAGCAGGTGAATGCAATTGGAGCCCATTTGTGGTGGCTTGCCTCTTGCATCATCACCGCTCCTAGTCCTACCGGGCTGGCATCTACCAGCAGCTCAATATTGCAGTGCAGGTTGTAGTGCGCCATTGTGGCATCACTCATGAGTGCCCTCTTCACACTTTGAAAGGCCTCTTCAATTCGATCAGTCTATTCCCGGTGGCATCCAGTTTTGTTAATGCTCTCAGAGACTCTCTCAGTAGGTGGCCTCCTAGTAAGCGTCACTTTCTCAAGCATTTTGTGGTTCCGGGGCATTGTAGATATCTTCTGCTTTCTTGGGGTCCATATGCACCCCATCGTTGGTGAAGATGTACCCAGAGAACTCAATGGTTTATTTGAAGAATGAGCACTTCTTCTTATGTGTAAGGCTGCCGAGAAGCCGCCTGTGGTGTTCACCATATTGGAATAGATTACTATGTTGTCACTTATGTTCTGTATCCTCTCTAGGCCAGACAGTACCTCCCGTATTGTGTTCTGGAATACTTCAGCCACTGAAGAGATGCTGAAGTTGAGGCGCTTGTATCTCCTGAGGCCAAGGTAGGTGGAGAACGTGGTGATCTAGCGACACGCAGGGTCAAGCTCGAGCAGGTGGTATCCCACTTTGAGGTCCAGTTTGAAGAACCATTGTGCCCGTTGAGGTCTGAAATTATATCATCCATGGTAGGTGTTAGATGATGCTCTTGCTCGATGGTGGCATTCAGGAGGCGCATATCCACACGGAGGCCATTACAGAGATCTGGGCCTAAATCCATAGTTGGTTGCCGCGGGTTGGGTGCCACCACAGTCGAGGAGACCTACGGAGTTGAGTTTGACACCTTTTCTGTGATGTCCAGGTGTTCTAGATTTCTCAGTTCCTCTTCAACCTGATGTCTGAGGTGAATGGGTACAGGCCCTGCTGTAGTGCTACTGAACAGACAGTTTGGTCTATGTGAAGTTTGACTTCAGTGTTCGCAGATGGACGAAAACCTTAGAAGAGGCATGGGAATTCTTTCAGAATCACACTCACCAGGTCAGTGTAGACATCCCCGACAAAGAAGACGAGGCCCAGGTTTACAGCGGTGTGGCAGCCTACTAGAGTGTCGGTACCCTCCTAGGTGCTGTGAAAGCGGCTCTATATTTTGCAATCTCCCTATTTATGATGAGGTCAATGGCTGTGGCCAGATGCAGATTTTGGTCTTGGTCCACTCCAGATGAGGCTGTGGTACGAGCTTCACAAACTGTTCATAGTCCCTAATGTTGACGGATGCCCTGTGTGTTGATTCGTGCAAAAAGAACAAGTGATGGAGTGAATGCTGAACAATGTCAAATATTCACCCCCGGTACAGAGTTCTGGTCCTAAATCCATAGTTTTTTTGCTCGCCATTCCAGTTTTGACCCAGCCATATGCAAATCAGTCTCGATCCTGCTCCCCATGGGAACAGCCCAGCACGAACTGCTAGGCCATGTCTTCTTTAGACCGGAAACAAGCATCTTAGAACTGGTTTCAGGGTATCACCTCTCATCCGCTAGGATAGTTTGACTCTGGTGGCATGGCGAGCTCGGAACCCATGTCTGGGCATACCCATCCCACTCAGGGCAACAAATGCAAAAAGAAAAAGTGATGGACCTAATGCTGAACAATGTCAAACATTCACCTCCAGGACAGAGATAAGGGCCTAAAACCATTGTTTTTTTCTCACCGTGCCATTCCAGTTTGGACCCAGCTATATGCAAATCAGTCCAGCCCGAACTGCTAGTCCAGGTTTTCCTTAGACTGGAAACAAGCATCCCAGGACTGGTTTCAGGCTATCACCCCTCATCAGCCAGAACAGCTTGACTCCGGTGGCACTGCGAGTACAGGACCCACTTCTGGGTATACCTGTCCCAATTAGGGCGACAAATGCAACAAGCATTTGCAATGCAATAGGTCTTGCAATTGCGAGAGTTTTAGCTATTTGCATTGTAAATGACAATGCCTTTTATTTATGTGTTTTAAAAACCTGCAATAATAAAAGACATTGTCATTTACATTACCAATAGGTCAAAGTTTCTAAAATGCGAGACCTATTGCACTGCAAATGCTTGTTCACCCTGTCACAAATACTCCCGTTCTGTGCCTTCATTCACCGGTTCTGTCCGTCTTCCCCACGCCCGCGTGGGTGCCTCCCCTTCCCTTCAGTGCTGTAAACTTCTCTCCCGAGTGGCAACCCTTTCCTCACCTAGGCTAGCCCACGAGCTGCCTGTCTGTTTATAGGTAGACGGTTTCGGAATGATTGGAGTTCTTTAACTGGTATTTCGGATGGTGCAACAGAAGTAATGGTAGAAATTTCTAAGGAGCAAAATGAAAGCAGTGCGCACCCCCTGGCTACCTTTTATCTGGAGGTACCCCGTTCTTCCTTTGGCACACGCTTGCAAGACCCACGTGCACGACCTCGCCAGGACACGACCCGATGCCCTATGTGCCTGCTGACAAGCTTCAGTTAGCAGCTATGCCCAAGTCACGCCTGGATGAGGTATGCTTTGTTTCTGTAACGCAGAACTCACAAGCGTTTTAAAGTAGCGCCGCGGTACTTGGGGCAGAAACCCATCAACAGAATGAACAAAGTGTGCAGTCCGGAGAAGGCTATGGTCGAGTTAAAGAAACAAGTCATTAGCATAGGGGTTTGGGGCCTAGAATGGACTGCCAAGTAGAAACTTCCAAACACTCCTTTCGGTAAGAGGCAAGACTAGCAGGGAGCTCTGGGGACGAGCCAGCGCTGAGGGGCGCTCAGCCAATGGCGCGCTAGCAGGGCGGAGCCCCGGAGGCGGCCGAAGGGCAGGGGCTACGGGACTGTATGGGATACCTAATACTGCTTGGGCTCAGAATCCTGCGCCGCTGCCCTTCTGCCCCGCCCGTGCACCGCAGCCGCCGGAGGCCCCGCAGGAGCCGCAGAAAGTTAGCAGGCTGGAAGTTGTCAGCCTGTCCCTGCTCGGGAGCCCCTGGCCGTGCCGCCCCTCGCCCACCCATCGGGAGCCGAGGACCCGGCGCTCCAGGAATGATTGTCCCCAACAGCAGCTACCCGGTGAGGAGCGGCTATCAGAAGCAGGTGAGAGGGAGGCCCCGCGGGGGCCCGTGCAGGAGTGGGCTCTGGAATCCACTCTCGATCACTCCCATAGACGCAGACTCAACCCTCCCTCCCTCCCTCGGCGCGTGTGTGTGTGCCTGCGTGTGTGTGCCTGCGGGTGTGTGTGCCTGCGGGTGTGTGTGCCTGTGTGTGTGTGTGTGTGTGCCTGCGTGTGTGTGTGCATGCGTGTGTGTGTGTGTGTGTGCGCGTGCGTTTGTGTGTGTGTGTGTATATGCGTGAGTGTGTGTGTGTGTGCGTGAGTGTGGCTGTGTGTGTGTGTGCACGCGTGATTGCGAGAGGCTGGGAATGTGGGACAGAAGATGTGCACGGCGCAGGGGTGTACGTGCACGTCCACGAGGTGAAATCGCCGAGGGCTTGCGCGTGCCCATCCCCTGTCCAACATTCCCAGCAAGTGAATAACATAAGGTCATTTGCTGGATGCAGCGCTTCGCGCTGCTAACACCAGCTCGACCTAAAAAGAACAAGTGAAGGACAAAATGCTGAACAATGTCAAACACTCTCCCCAGTACAGAGATCTAGGCCTAAATCCATCGATGATTAGGACTGGCTCTGCTACTTTGGCGACCATAACAGTGCACCTTGGGGCCAGTTTCTTGTTTCTGTTTTCCAACTGTGCTGTAAAGATATTGACGACCTTCAGGGCCAGACTGGCTGTAGCGGACACCGGTCGTTTTCCCAGTAGGAAGGAAGGGTGGGGGGCAGTTCTGGACCGGTGGGGCTGTTTTTGTTACTGGGGGCCAATTTTGCAGAAGTGTTTCCCACCAGCAACCCCCAACACTCATCCCTTCCCTCTGCCAGTCCAACATAATTGCCAGGTTTGGTTTGCCTTCCCAGTCCGGCCCTGACAACCTCATCTTCACTCTCTGGGGTTCCCTTAACAGAGTGGGATCCTGTTCTGCTCCCCTGTGATGAGCTGTCATCCAGCTTGAGGTGTTTCAGAGGGGCTGCTTGCCTGCATCTCACCAGGGGCCTTCGCTTTTGTTCCTCGCTCCTGCAGACACTTTCAAAGTGGTTAGCTTTTCTGCATTTGGCGTATGTCTTGCCTTTCGCTGGGCAGTCTTCTCCTTGATGTTGCTCAATTCCACAATTGCTGCATCTCGGTGGCACCAAGGTTGGTGCTATTGTAGACTGTTATCTACCACGTCTTCTGAAGATGGCATCAACTCTCTCCATCTTGACCCTCTTGCCCGGTATCAGAGGTGCCTGAAGCATCAGGTGGTCTGTTGAGGGTGAGCACAAGCTACCCCACCTGGCTGTTAAGAGCTTGTACGACTGGGCCATGACCAGGATGGGGTCGAGCGAGATGCCGGGTTGGATCAGGATAAGTCATCAGAGGTTGGCAGACCTGCAGCCCTGTATCAGCTGGGCCCGCACTTCCTTGGGCTGGTCATCATTCATGCATGTGCTGGTGAGATGCTGCAGCTAGGCGTGAAAAGTGTCAATGTTCTCCGCCCTCAATCTGGCTAGCCTGACACAGTTTGAATGACTCAAAGTCATAGTTTTACTGCGGGTTGAAGTATTCGTCAGGGGCCTTCAGTGATGCTTCATAGTTGTCCTACATGCCTGTGGCAAGCAGTGTCCTTCCCAAAGTGCAGGTGGAGAGACCTCTTCACCATGCCATCCGCTCCTCGTATGACTTGGAAATAAATAGTTGTTCAGACAGGAAGTCCACATGTGCCACCTGGGCCTGGCTGTGGCCAGGCCCGCCAGGGCACTGGATGTCTAGAGCTTTGGTAAGGATGTGTGGGGGCTGTGTCTTACCAGAATCAAATAACCAAGAGGAGGGAGGAAGAAGCTGTGATCCATTCGGCTTCCTGTCTAAGGTAAATAATCAATGGGAAGCGGAGAACCAAGATATACCGCTATACCACTCCTGTACGTGAATGAGGGTTTTTACAGTTGGTTACCACACCTGACCCTGGTATTACAGGTTCAAGTGATCCATTCCCCCCATTGATTATGTGTCCTATCAGAGCCAAAGAACCTGCTGCTCCTGCTTGCTGGTTGTTGCTTGTCCACCATGGCAGTCACCAGTGCTGTCAGCTCTGGGAAATGGATATGTCTTCTGGCTCTCTGCGAGGGTGGGCAAGGATGGCGCTGGATTGTGCACACAGGGCCTGCGGGTGGATCTGCAGCCATGTCTGCAACAGGTGCACCACCTGTTGATGGCCACCAGGTGGCGATGGGTGCATGGCCTACTGATGCTCAGGCTGCTTCAGGTGGCCACTAGTTTGGGGCAGAGTAGTCAGGCTCAGCAGCTATTTTACTGAGGAGTCTCTTAGCGGCATGCGGGTGGTATGTCCATTGCTGGGAGGAGCAGGGAGGGGCACGGCCTCCACCTGCTGTACTCGCTGAGGCTGCGATGAGGGGGCTGTGCCAACCAACTTCACAGAGGTGCAGCTGCACTCCCACCAGAGCTGATCTGCCCATTGGGGCAAAAGAAGGATCCTGCGTAGAGCACCAGGGAAGAGGTTCAGGAGGCGGGCGAGCCTGAGGGTACACAGCTGGACAGGTGACACCACAGCGTGCTGTTGTGGGATCCGGGAGTCCCTTGTTGCCTGTGTAAAGGGCCTGGGGCCTAATCGCAAGGTCTTGGGCAGGCTGATCAAAACAACTGCACACAGACACCAACACTTCCACTATATGGGTGTGGCCTCAAGTGGTCCACTACCCTTTTATTTATCCCTACCGGCCATACCCGCCCTCTACGGAGGGTGTATACACTTTGCGTAGGTAGAGGCCAGGTGGCACTCTACACTGACAATGGGGGAAAAGGGAGCAGGTGCCAAAAACACATTTATTTGCCAATACTACATGCCACCATCAGATGCTTATAAGGTAAGTAACATTTTATTGTAAAGCGCTCTGATATCCTTTGGGATCATGGTCGCGCTATATAAAACTGTATAAATAAATATCTTGGGTGCCATGTCAAGGATTTTTGTACGAATCCATCATCAAGGGGCACACTTCCAGCTGTAGGAGGGAGTGTTAATAATTTGCTAGTGTGCCGCAGAATGCCAACCCTGATGCACATGACCTTCAAACACGGAGAGCACGAGTTGGCCATAAGGCCTGGTCTATAGCCTGACAGGGTATTTTATTCCTGTACCCTATTTAATGGGTTTGGGGCCAAACTTTGGTACTGTAGATTCGAAATTAATAACACGAGTTAAACCTTTCTTTGTCACATGGGACCTTTTTTTTTTAAATGTGTAGGTCCACAAAAAGTCTGACTGTGGCCTGTTAACACACTTATGTTCCAGCTATATCTAATTGATGGCCCTTTCAAGTCGCTGACACATTATTGTTATGGTAATGTCTTGAAAACTAATAAATGAATTTACTTCAAACCAAGTCCCAACACTTCCCTGAATAAGATTTGAGATTCATTCCAAGTTTGATATAATTCCCCTCAAGGTTTCTTTCTGTAGTGGTGTGTAAATCTTACACCCCTTCCCACCCTCTCATTGGTGGGTGGGTTTGCCTGGAACTTAAAATAGTAAGCTAAACATGGTTAGTTTGAGTCACGTGCTATGCAGATCTACAAAACTGTACCAAATTTCTTAACAATTCAAGGAATGTACGCAACCCCTTTTAACGTTGCACCCCTTTCCATATCTGCATCAAACCTGAGATTCCTGCACTGTGCTAAATGCTTGGAGCCTGCCACATTTCATGCAGATTCATTATAGAGCACAAGAAATTGTTTGTGGCCCGTCTTTCAACTTTGCTCCTCTCATGGGGAATCTGTACAAAACTTGCATCCAAAGAAGATGAAACATGTTAATTATCTATCAGATTTCATGTGGATTTGTAAAATGATGCCAACTTTTGAAGTAAATGAACACATTTTGACCTCCACTCTTTAAAGTGTCCCCCTTGGCAAATCTGCACAAATTAAAAAATGCAAAGAGTAAGATAAATATGTTGAGTACCTATCAAATTCCATGCCAATCCATCAAACAGTGCTAAAGTTAAGGACAAATGAAAAATATAGTTTTCCCACTGCCAAGATAACTTTACAATTTAACCTCCTCGTGCCACTCTGATCATCTCTTTGAATGCTAATTTCTCAATACTACTGAAAGCATTTGCACCAAATTAACAAAAGCAGTCCGATTCTAACTTTCCGTCACGTTTGGTGTAATTCTATTTAGCCATTTTTTTGTATCGAAAAGTAAACAACCCTATCAGAATTCAAATTGAAACTCACATTTTTGGATCTTGCCCTGTTTTTTGACCTCCGCTTGATGAATCTGCATGCAACTTGCCAGGAAGGACCCAAAGTGAATAATTTTTTTATGTTTCTTCCAATGGCCTCAAAGTCCAAAGTTATTAGGAAAACAATACATTAACTTCCTGTTGAAACTCTTATTCAACCATAACTACAGTAGCACTATCAGCGCTACCTATCTGGGGCCATTGGAAGAGAAGAGTTACATTCGGCTTCAGCAGCAGATGTATGTAAGTTATTGCCTCTGAACCTTCTTGGAAGAGGAAGAGAGGAACAGAAGCACAATTCTTCCTGACCCCTCTTTCCATGTTTGCACTAGTGGGGGAAGCTTTTGTGTAACAGGGTCAGCACGGTCACTAGGACTCATTCCGCGCTATATTCCACCGACCTGGGATTATCTGTTTACTTTCCTGTTTCAGAATGAGGCACTCTTGCGTCAGATGAAGCAGATGGAAGAGCAATTTTATGCAGAGGCCAACAACTACCAGGACACCATTAACCGTCAGGAGCAAGAAGTCCAGCACATGAAAGAGGAGATGGCAAGGCACCTCCGCGAGTACCAGGACCTGCTCAATGTCAAGATGGCCCTGGACATCGAAATTGCGACGTACCGCAAGCTCCTGGAAGGCGAGGAGAGCAGGTTTGTGTATTGAATATAAAAGGTGATTGGGGATAGATTGTTGATGGGGTGATGTAAAAAGGTAGTGCTGAACATGTGGAAGGTGGCAGTGAGTGAGCACATCTCTAGATGGGGGTCAGAGGGTGAGCTAATGCTGGTTTTGGTAGCTGGAAGAGTCTTAGTGATTACGTGCAAGGTGGGAGTGTAACTGGTGAACCAATGATGCTTTTGGATGTGTAGAAGAGTGATAGTGAGTGAGCTCTTGGCTACATGGGCCTAAACAGTGAATCGATTGCTTAAGGTGGGTGGAAAGGCGGCGGTGAGTGACTACATGAGTGGATTAGGATGAAGTAACAGTGTGCAGATTCTGCTGCCTCCCCTAATTCCAGTTTCGCCTTCCTTTTAGGATCACTGTACCCATGCACTCCTATGCCTCCATCAGCATCAAGAGCCCTGGTGAGTCAGCCCTTTGGTAAATGAACAACCTTTTTACTCTTTAACCTGCATGATCTATAATCCCCTGCCTGCCACTTGGATGTGCCGTGACCTGCACAAATGTCTGCAATGCATACCAAGGGTCCTGCGCAGCACCTGGAAAGCGGCCAACATGTGAGCGTGCTCTCGGATCCCCAGCACTGTGAATGGCATGTGGACTGTAACCCATAGGAATGCGCTCTAATATAAACCGCAAGAATATTCTACGAAGCAATGAGACGTAATTGTGTACGGCTGACCTTGGCTTTCTTGAAACTGCCTACCTCACGCATGGCCCTCAAGAATGTCGAGGCATTACAAATATTAAGAGCATCTACAAGGCTCATAAGAGCCCCTATCAATGGCCTGACAACTCTTCCTCTTCGGTTGAGAAGTTCTAGGAACCTCTCCAGAACTCAATCAAGCATTTTCCTGATCCAGGGGAAGGCAGGCACATAATCCCACCACTTATACATTTGCTTGTTATCTAGTGCTTTAAGCGCCCAATGACCATCGTCCTTTTGGGGTCCCGTCAGACTGCAGGAGCACCTTTGAAGGTGCTATTTGCACTAATAATGTCCTTGGATTGCCATATCATCTCTTAGTCTTAGAATATGAGCACTTCACAAATTCACCTTCAGATTATGCAATACTGAAGACGGTCCTTGAGACTCAGTCTCCTAAGAGTGAAAGCTTTGGTTTGTATATGTTATACTAAACATTTGCTACCACACCATCCCCCTCCATTGAAGAGGTGATCTTACAACTTTCAAAAACAATAAGCTCTTTTACTTCGACGTTTCTGCATAGGATCCAAGAATAACTAAATGGAGTAAGATCCTATTAAGTATTGCAATCTCTGGGGTAACAAAGGACCTTCAGATCTGTGAAGAGACTCACACATGTCCATCTGTTAGACAAAATGCTTGAGGTGGACAGTGTTTTACAAGTTTGAACTTATGTACATATTTGTCTCATCCAGAAGTATCTGGTCAAACCCTCAAAAGTAGAGAGAAAGCATAAGAATATGCCCAAATAGTCAAAGGCAGGATGTTTACTAGTCCACGTTCAGTGTTACAATATTTGGTAAAGGTGTATTTTATGGAGTCCTTGTACAGTGCTGGTAAACAGATTGAAAATACAAGAATGTTAGTTCACAGGTCTGCAAAACATCTTCATTCTTAAAGGAGGTAGTAGGCTTTGAAAGACAGAGCTCCAGGAACACCGGCCAAGCTTCAACTGAGCCATAAATAGTAAGGCTGGTTTCCATGCAGGGCCCTGTACACAACAAGCCTCTGTGGATTGGCAATGGGACTCTGCAGGAGGCCACTGAAGGCCATTAGGATTGTTGTTATTTGGTTCAAAGAGAAGGGCATACCTCGGCACCAAAGCCTCAGAAGTCTTTTCCACTTAAAATACTGATCCCAAGATGCCATAACTCAAATGATGCCTGTGCTTGCTGATCTTCTGTGCTCATAGTTAGGGGGGGCTGCAATACACCTGTAAACCTTCAAGAACATAGGCTCAATTTTAACACGCTATGCAGCCCTGCATGATCCCCCAATGAAGATCTCCACAGGCAAAAAATGCTATGGATGCAACACTCCTGACTGAATTGAGATTTCTTTATAGAAAGGGGAATACAAGCATTGATGGGCTTAGACCTTTAATGTCAATTGATATCAAATGATTGAATTGGAATCAGGCAAAAGTCGTCTGACATTTTGTCTACTCAAGTATATTTCCTAAATATTTTGGCAAGAGTGCAATGTTTCAGGAGCTGTCTCTATAAATCAAACACACCTCAAAACATAAATAATGAATACAAATATCAACACATGGGTCTAATATTGAGAATAGAAGATACAGGGGCATATTTACAAGCCCTTAGCGCCGCCGGTGTGTCACTTTTTGTGTCACATCGGCGGCACAATTTGGTGCTTCATGTTTACAAGGAAATGTAAAGCCACCCTGCGTGACTTTCCGTTTCCTTGTAAATGCACTCCCTTTTCAAGCAGCACTTTGTGTGACAGGGGCGTTCCATGGGTGTTGCTGTGTTTGTTCACGTAACACCAATCAATTCTGCTGCATTCCCAGATTTACTGCATTTCGTAAACCTGGAAATGCACCAGAATCCTATGCCTCCCCAGGGGAGGTGTTAGGAGGCGCAACGAGGAGAAATACTTTTATTTCTCCTCGTTTTGTCCTCTCTCTATGCGTGCTGTGCAAGCATAGAAAGCGGAAAACACTAGCCCTGTGATTGTTTTTGTGCAGGAAGGTATCCCTTCCTGCACAAAAACAATCTTCCCCGCAACACAGGCACCCTTGCACCATAGTGCCTGCAGGCAATTGTGCGCAAGCGCAGGGGAGAGCACAGGAATCCATCATATTGTTGTAAATATGACGCATCCCTGTGCTCTGAAAGTAACGCGGCACGGCACAGCCAAATGGCTTGTGGCACTGCGCTGGGTTACTTTCTCGTAAATAAGGCCCACAGTATTTAATGTTGTGATGTGAAAATAGCACCAAAGAGAAGAATGCAGAAAAATTCAAAATCAGGAAAGATGTCTTGTTGTTTTTCAAAACAAGGCAGTCATATTGAACAGTGAACAAGGTGACCGCTTATTTAACCACGATAAAGAGGGAGGCACTGGTGAGTGTGCCAGGAGAGACCAGGAGAAACAACCCATTGCATGACGCCTACTGTATGTAGTCTGTAGACCAAGTAACAGTGGCTGCACCTCCAATGGGTCCCAAAACCACAAAAGATCTTATAAATGCACCAATGAGGGCGTGCTTAGTATGTGATCATCTCCAGGGGTCCCATTGCCATCCCTAATTTCTAGTAGCGTCTTCGGGCTCTGTACTGCTCTAGAGGATCTATGACTTCTTCTGCCTCCAGGATTCCTGTTCTGAGACACCAGATGGTTCTCAGGTGCTCATAAGGCATTGGGTGAAGCATGGACTATGGACTGTGCATGCAAGGTGCCTCTCAGACCCTGTCACAGGAAGTAGCTGGCATTTCCACCTACAACCTTTCCTTTTTTTTATTGACCACATAAGGGTAGTATACATCAGTTCATAACATAAATCACAATATATACATAGAATCATCAGACAAAATGACTTTAACATATCCAAATATTTAGAGAAAATAATGAAAATCATCAGCTAATGTACCTAATCTGGGACATTCCAATATTTAAATGATAAAAATGTGCTTCTTTATCAACAATAGACCATATCGCAAGATCCATAGGACCTCAAATGTTGCCATTCTTAACCATAGAGCCAATACCCCTAGCATCCTTTCCAATGAGCCCCAGTTTATGAATACCGAGGTTGGTGGAGGTTTAGTTCTCTCAAAGCATGGAGAAGTCCTGCAATGGGTCAAATTGTAGTTAGTTGAGGCAAGGTTACGCTTGGGAGCCTGAACAGTCCTAAGTGCTCGCTGTACCCCTGCTAGTCACAACAAGGCTGCACTCGGGAATGGGCTAAACAGTGTCCAAGAGTGGGTGCCCCTGTGACTGTGCAGGGACTCAGTGAGGCTTAGGAATGCTCCTGGCTGCTCCCAGGGGAGCAATGCTCTGATTGTATGTCTTTCGCAGGGGTGGACTGGCCCTTAGGAAAGCATCCCAGGCCCACATTAGAGCAACGCCTCAAAAGGATAGTAGGACTTGGGTAGAGACAGTCACAGCATGCAGGTCACTGCCTGACATGTGACTGACTCTGCCCCAGCCGCACTCGCCTTTAGGAGGCCCTGGGAGATCTCCAAGCATCCCCATTCCACCCGTAACCTCTACTGTGTATCTAGTAAGGGAAGTGGTGTTGTGGTATAGGGGAGACTCATGGAGGGGAGGGCTAGAAAGGAAATATAGGTCGTTGTTATTAAACGAACTGCTTTTTAACGTTCCTACACTCATTTTGCCTTTTCTACCCCACTTTTTTCCTGTGTTTTCTTCTCCTGTCCTCCCATCTCATCCTTCTTGTCCTCCCTACCGTTTTCCTCTTCTTTGAATTTTTTTTAGCTCCAGACGTCGATCACAGCTCCGATGGCCCGAGTCGGAAGACAGTTCTAATTAAAACCATTGAGACTCGAGATGGAGAGGTGAGAAAGGCCCATACAAACATGGCACCAACTCAAGGCTGGCCGTAGAGCTAATCAGGGCTGGGCGTAGAGCTGGGGCAGAGACCACTAAGTTTCACTCATTGCGGGTGAGACTCACACATTTGGAGCTTGGCTTGATCTCTCACGCCATAACAGGCTAAATGCCACACCTGGTGAGAAGGACTAGCAGGTGAACTTTAAATGCAACTTTGTTCAGAGATGTGCTGCGTGTAGAGCAGCTCCAGGGAGTTATAAAGACCTCATGAAGCAACCTCAAACTCAGCGGAATCTTCCTACAGGCCTCTGCATGTAATATGAGGAACTGATTTGAAGACATCGGAGTGCTGCTCCGCTTGTACAGCAAACCACGAGTGTTGGTGTTGTTTTATTCATTTTACATTTATTTTGCTTTTTTGTATTATTTCACTGATCACTTCTCATGAAGTCCTTCATGTTAAGGTCTGCGTCATCAATTTATGTGATGCCACCAAGTATTCTAAGAGTTCTCAAAATGTGAGCGCTCTGAACACGAAGGACTTTGGGCCTGGGACAAGAGATGAGTGGCAGGGTGCCCTGGCATGGAGGGTTTTAGAGCCTGGGGCAGAGGTCAGATTAGCACATACTAACGTTGAGGGGGTTCAGGGCCCGAGGGTTGGGGTGAAATAATAATATGCTAACATGGAGGGGATTAGGACCTGGGGGCATGGGGTATGCTATCATATAGAAATGTAGAACTTGGGGGGCAGAGATGAGACACTGACATAATCGCATACAAGGTTTTAGTGCCTGTTTTCAAAGGTTAGATAAGTCCATACTAACATGGAGGGTCAGGGCAGAGGTGTGGGGCAGGATTCACTAACATGGAGGGTTTCAGTGTTTAGGGTCTGTGGGCAGTGGCGTGGTCAGGATATACTAAAAATGAAGGGCATTGGCACCTGAGGCAGAATTGCGATGCAAGGTATGCTACAAAGAAGTGGTTTAGGGCCCAAGGGCATAGGTGAAGTAGGGGCACAGTTCCATAGATGGTTTCAGAGAAATGTGGTCTGAGGTGAGATTGCTTTTAATAACTTAAAGGGTTTAGTGTCTGCATGGAAACTAGAGCATCAAAGATACACTAGCAAGGATGGTTATAATGGCCCAGGCTGAGATGAGTTGGGAGCATTCTGTACTGGGCCGCTTCAGGGGCCGGTGGCAGAGGTGAGACAAAGATGTACCAACATGTAGTTTTAGGTCCTGTAGCAAGAGTAGAAGTGCAGGCTGGTGAAAGTTGCAACACATTGAGGCTGGAAGTTATAGGGTATTTCTTGGAAGGTCTTTTGTAAACCTTCCAGTCAAATGTGTCCACCACAGAGTCTACACATGTCAAGTAAAGGGGGTTCTGAGAAGCCCAGACAGGAAGATGAACTCCATGTCATTGACAAGAACCAATCATGTTGGATGGAAGGGGAGACACTGCCAACAACTTCCTGTAAAGGATCCCTGAAACATTGGGAGTGTTGCCAATGTACTTTGGGCTGGTTTCTTTGCCAGACTCCAGAATTTGGAGCATGAAGAGCCCCCAAGCTCTAAGGCACCCAAAATCCCCAGGATAGGTGATCATTCTATAACTGAATATTGCAGGTGGATTGGAGCAAAGGAAAGATTTATCCACATGGATCCACATGTTTTGAACACTTCTTTTTTATTTCAAGTCATTTTTATTGAGGTTTTCAAAAAATGAACAAATACGTAATAAACACAATGATAATAATATAGACAACAAGAAAACACAATGAATAAGAAAAACAATAAGAAATGCAAAGTAAGTAGAAATAGAAAGAAACAAACAAAATTTCAGATTACTCAAGTGCCTTACCATGGGAGTCGCAGTGACGCTGTTAAGACATACAGGTGGTCAAACAAGCACAGTTACAGACGAATAATAGTGTAAAATATGATACAGTACAGGGGTGTCGTGTAAGTACGGGAAACATCCTTTACAATGCAACTTTTACCATGCAGTGCCTTTACGACGCAACTTTTACAACGCAAACCATTACAACGCATTGCGCTGGGGGGCGCTCTAGGATAGGGAATACGTTTAATTTACTATCCAACACCTTCCCTACTATCCACGGGGACTGGAGTTGGAATAGTAAATTAAACTATTCACTATCCAGCACCCCAAAGCGCTATGCGTTGTAAAGGTTTGCGTTGTAAAAACCGCGTTGTAAAGGCATGCGATGTAAAAGCATGCATTGTAATGTCATACATCCGTAAGTACCATTGCACCATAGTAACAATAGAATACATTATACAATACATTACAAGTGTAGCACAGTTGATATTGCGATCGGTAAGCATTACCTTGTGGAAAGTGTGAGTCCATTTTCACGGTGGGTCATATGAGAAGGAAAAGGCGTCAAGGGATTTCCAAAGCTTCCCGGGAGAGGTGTGAAGTGCAACGTTGTCAGCTCCTCTGAGGAAGGATAACCATTCTTGCCACATCCTTAAGGTTTGGACGTCGGCGAAGATGGCGTTGTGTTTTGAACACTTCTAACACCTAGAGCAAGAGTCTGTAAAGGGGTCCAAAAGTTAGAAAAATAACAAACTGGGTGTTGACTGGAGGGCGTTCTGTAGTCAGACTAATGCCATCGCCCGAAAAAGTCATGTCGTTTGATTTGGCGCCATCTTCAGATATCTTGTTTCATCCTGGGATCAGCATCTTCAAAGAATAATTTTTTCGAAAGTTGAAGAAGATTTGGTACAGCAACCGTGAACTGGAAAGGCAACACTGGCTGTGCCTTTCTTGGATTGTTCTTCTGCTGTCCAAGACGTCATCTGAGAGCCATCTGACAGCCTTCACCTGATGCCAAAAGACCTTAAAAAATCTTTATTGGGTGCCGTCAAGATCAGCAGAAAACAGAAACAAAACTAAAGCAAATAGTTGCCATCAAGCAGATAATCACAGGAAGATACAATACAAAGTCGGCATCATAATCTGTGAGGATTCAAATGGCATAGAATAACACCCAGCATCTGGTGTCAACATGCAAGGGGCACATGGTGAGGGGGTATCATGGGTTCACAGGAAGCAGGGGAAAAAATCCTATTGCGTCTAATCATCCGTCGACAATGAAGAAACATCTCCCTCATCCACGGAGGTCTTCTGGGAACCTGAGGAGTCCAGGAAGGTAGCCAGCAGTCCATCCCAAACTTTCAGATCCACACTCAGTTTTTCACCACGTCTGCACTTTTTCAATCTCAAATCTTAGCTAATGCTCACTTTGCCCTCCCAGCGCCCCAAGTTGAGGCCTGTTGTACCCAACTCGGTATTCGTAATAAGCCATTTGACAAGAACAGGGAGTAAATGTAGGAATTTAAAAAACATATTTTTAACTAACGACGAATGTCCCCCAAAAGACACGTGACTGGTCCGCCGGACTGAGACTTGTCACCTCCACCGTCACCCTCTTGACCACCCTCATCCAGAAGACGTAGACCGTCAGGCAGTGCCAAGCAAGATGTAAGAAAAAGGCATCCAGATGGTGACAAGGGGGACAGTGCTAGGATTTTGAAAGGTCTATTCTGTGTAGAATGACAGGTGTTATGTAGGTACAATGCAGAAATTGAAAGTGAGCGTGGGCTTGAATCTAGCATTGCTGGAGACAGACTGCACCAGGCGACACATTCTTGCCCACTATGCATCCTCAATTTGTAACCCAAGCTCTCCTTCCAAAGCCGCTCTAGAGGTGGGCAATGCAGGTGGTCTGCCCGCGGACATGGCCTTGTACAATTGCTTGACCAGGCGTCACCCTCCCTCAGTTCCAGCACAGCTTGAGAGGTGTGTGAAGAGTTCGGGCCGCTGGGAAGGAGGTCCATATATCCCTAGTGAACGCCATGAGGCTGGCATGTTGGAGGAAGTGCCCCATTCCCAAATTAAAACTATCCTGGGCAGCTTCAAAGGATAGGAATTCTTCCTTGGGGAATCGGTCTCCTAAGGTTTCACACCAACCTCCCCGTCAAGGGGGCATAGCCACCGAGTGTGTGAGTGCTCTGAATGTCGGTAGGTCCCAGAGTACAAACTTCCTGGCAAAGTGAGCCTTTTTCAGGATCATCTTCACAGTGCGTTCCCACAACAGAGCGGTGTGTCTGATCAGAAAGGTGACCTAGTTCTCTCCTCTACCTCCTGCCATCAAGATCTGCGGTAGTGAAAAGGTACTAGATTAGCTATCATAGGCAAGATTATTTTATTAAAAATTTTAGATAATCGCTTAATTTCCACACTTATCCTTGTTAACCTACCAGAGGTGCTGGCAGAGAATCTGCTGACAAGCATGGAAGCTGCTAGCCGAACACAACTGGATGGATGGACATACACATTTCTATACTACACTGTGCAGACTTTCATGAAGACATACTGTGTTTTATACTTGGTGCGCACTGAGAAGAGAAACTCAGTTTTTAATATTGTTAGTAGACCAGCAAAGGTTTCATTACTGAATCACATGTCACTGCCTCAACTATATAAAACAGCAATGGAAGGACTGGTGCGATCTCAACATTATGTATGCTGAATTCACTTTTTAAAGTTCTTTCTGCTTATTTTGCACATTCAGATTGCTATTTTTAGTCTCAAACTGTGAAATGTCATTGCAATGGTTTTAATTAATCACGCATAATAAAGATGTACCTACAAATTACTTACAATTGTGTGGCCAGGTGTCACCCTCCCCCCAGTTCCGGCAGACCCTGAAAGGTGTGTGAAGAGGTTGGGCCACTGGGAATTGGGTCCATATATCCCTAGTGATAGCCGTGTTGCTGGCATGTTGGAGGAAGTGCACCATTCCCAAATTAAATCTATCCTGGGCGGCTTTTAAGGATTTTAGTTCTTCATTTGGGAATAGGTCTCCTAAGTTTCACACACACCTCCCCGCCAAGGGGGCATAGCCACCGAGTTTGTGAGTGCTCTGAATGTTGGTAGGGGGGGGCATGGCCAAGCGTGGGTCGAAGATGGTCGTGTAGTGCACTAGCTCCAGAGGCCGGCCCAGCCCCGCGACTATCCTGCATTGATATCCGGATCACCCGACGACTGCTTCAGGGTTCGGACTAGTAGCAGTTCCTGGCCTGCCATCCCGGAACCGCCGCACAGATTTGACGAGGGAGATATCTTCCCCTACGCACCGAGGCCTACAGAGACCACGGAAGCCGGGGCCCACAGTACCCCAGACGCCGGAGGTGAGGCCTGACCCATCCGGCCTCTCTCTGCAGTGGCACCGCGATCAATCTGGGATGCCGCAGCCCAGTACCGGAGCGATACGAAGGTGTTGTTCGCCCGTGGTGGCGGCGGTGACTGGACGCCTGGCTACAAGCTCCCACGCATAGCACCGCAGGAGAGCGCCGGCGAGGAGACCCGGCCGGTCTGGCCGCAACGTGTGGGGGCACCGCGAGCCCACAGGTGCTGCCGCGACTCTCCTCAACATTCAGCAGCTGGGTGCCCGATACCCGCGGCGGCCGCAGCGGTGAGTTATGGACTGCGTGACACTCCCGGCGAGGCTGTGGGGGGCTGCTCTGGTGGCCAACACAGCGTGCATTTGCCGCCAGCTGGCTAATGGCGGCGATACGCATTTAACTATTGTGCCCCCCACTGATTGCACCGTTGGAGTCACGTCCCCCGCACCATCAGCCTTCTCAGTGACCCTGCGTGGACATTACTGTTCCATTGAGGTACTGGAAAGCCCCCCCCCCCCCGAGGGCTGAAAGCAGTGTGCTGTCTTGGACTTGGCCTTGTGTCCTTTTATCATAGTGCTCCCCCTGTGCTTTCACTGACATTCAGCCCACCCCAGGTGAAAGGAGCCGAGATGGGTGCCCCGGGGGTCAGCACACTACTGGGTGTGCAGCGACTGCTGTCCCTGGAGCCTGTGATTCCATTGGCGGTCTTGCCCCCCTGGGCTATTGCAGCTGCCAGACATTGAATTCTGGGGACCCATCCCCCCCAGGGGAAAACAGACAGTGCGAGAAACTCTAGGGCCTGCACATCGCTTTTGAGGTACTACCCGGCTGGTGTAGCTGTTACGCACTGTGGAAGGTGGCACTCCGGCCCACACTAGGTGCCCTACTCTGACTGACAGATTACCTTGGGCATCAATATGGAGAGTGTCAAGGGTGCTGGATCCCGGGGGACGAAGCCGGTCCAAACTAACAAACTGGACTGTTACTGATTAGGGGCGCACTTTTTTTTCCCCGGATGATCGGGACTTCATGGACAGCCCTCTCACGGCCGACGAGATTGCACAAGCGATCCGCTCTCTTTAAATTCCGGGAAGGCTCTGGGCCCAAATGGACTCCCCATTGAACTTAACAAACTTAAGCCGGATAAACTTGCGCCCTATCTGAAAGTCATGTTTGAAGAGGCTAGGGAAGCTGGAATGCTAAACCCGGGAGCAGGGAATAGCTACCATTGTCACAATCCATAAGGAAGGGTAGGCTAAAACAGACTGTGCCTCGTATAGGCCCATCTCTCTCCTAAATGCAGAACCTAAGATATTAGCCAAACTATTAGCTAACCGCCTGGTGAAGGTGATCAGTGGCCTAGTGCATCTGGATCAGTCTGATTTTATGCCCCATAGAAATACTGCCCTCAACTTGCGCAGAGTTCATGGGGTGGTGGCTAGAGCCCACATCCTTCGAGAACTAGCTGTGGTTGTGCCGCTAGACGCGACCATGGCTTTCGATACAATTGAGTGGCCCTATTTATGGGCAGTCTTGGCGAAGTTAGGGTTTGGCCCGAACTATATTCACTGGTTGCGTCTTTTGTACTCCGATCCACTAGCTCAAGTGGTGGTAAACAACAAAGTTTCGGCCACTTTTTCGCTTAGTCGGGGAACTCGTCAGGGTTGCCCATTTTCCACCGTCCTTTTCTACTTGGCCTTAGAACCCTTTGCTGCTTGGATCCATTAGGATCCGATGATAAGGGGGCTTCGATGGTCCCCTGGATGGGAGGACTGCATATCTTTGTACGCAGACGACAGTCTACTTTATTTGGCCTCTCCTAAGAAATCGCTGACGGTAGTACTAGACATCATCGGAATCTTCTGCAGATTCTCTGGCCTCTCCATCAATTGGGGAAAGTCCCTACTATTTGTACTTAGCGGGGACCCCCCTGTTCCACCCCGGGACTATTCAATACAAATCAACACGCCGGATTTAAATATATGGGAATTTTTATCTCACTTGATCCCTCAGTCCGTTATGCCCAGAATCTTCTTCCCCCTCTTCGGAGACTCAAAAGTGTCATTGCTAACTGGAAGACGCTCCCTATTTCGCCCCTGGGCAGGGCCGCCCTATTCAAAATGATGGCCTTACCACGATTCCTCTATGCCCTTCAAAACACCTTAGATCTAGTTCCGGCCCACTATTTTAAGAAAATCGAAGGCCTACAGAGGAACTTATTGTGGGATGGTAGACCCCGAATTGCCCTCAACAAACAAACGCTAAACTGGTATGACGGAGGCATTAGCCTCCCAGATATTAAGAAATATTATTGGGCCTCTCAACTGGCGGCCATTAATCACTGTATATATGGTCGTGTGGATGACCCGGGCTATGCTATGGACCTAATTGGTATCTCGGCTATCAAGGATATCTGGGGAGGAAAGGGAGTCAAGTCCTTCAGTACCCTTCAGAGTGAATATGAGCTCGCAGGCACCGAGTACTTTAGTTTTGCCCAGGTCTCACACTCACTCCAATCACTGCTACCTAGGGGTTCCGATCCCCCGGAGGCCTCTCCCTTGGAAGATAGAATTCTAGACAGTCACCTCCCCGACTAAACAATCTCATTGATATACAAGAAATTAATCAACCACATGGCAGACCCTCTAAAGATACTGCGGGATAAGTGGACACAGGATTTTGATAGAACTAGATGATGATGATTGGCAAACTGCAGTATCCTCCCCTAAAGAGGTGGCTATTCCGGCACGACTGAGACTGGTTCAGCTTAAAATCCTCCACAGGATCAACATAACTGGGCCTCGGCTAGTACATATGGAATGGTCCGACAAAGGTGTATGCAAGAGAGGTTGCGGACTCACCGGAACATTTATGCACACCATCTGGGAATGCACACATATTAGCCCTTACTGGCACCAGATCCATGATACAATGAGTGAGGTGCTGCGCGTCTCTCTTCGCCCAGAGGCGAGACGATGTCTTTTAAACATTTGGTAGCCCACAGATTTAAACACTCCTCAGACACAATGGGTCACACTGGGGTTCATGTTGGCCAAACAAAACACCGCTCAATTGTGGGGGGGGCAGCACAACTGCCCCCTCTGGAGGCCTGGGAGCAGAACCTTGATTGGTGTATGTTCAGAGAAAAAACTGTCTATTTGGCAAGGGGGTGCCTAGGAAACCGTATCTGGACTCCTTGGAGTGTATATAGAGGGGAACTCTGTGTACCGCCTTGAAGTGTTGAACATGATGACCCTATAACCCCATGATTTATTATTTATTTATTTAGTGTATTTTGTATAGCGCGCAGCTACCCCAACGGGGTGTCCCGGCGTTCCTTCGTGCGTGCTGAGAAATTCTGAGGGGAATGTTTTATTAACAGAAGAGGAAAGTTTTCAGTGCTCTACGAAATGGAAGTTCTTCATGAATCATCCTGATGGAAAGAGGGAGTTTGTTCCAGAGGGAGGAGGCGCATACTTGAAAGGTTTTCCCACCGGAGCGTGCCTTTTTAAATCTCGGGGTAGTGAGGAGATTTTTTGAGCTGGATCGCAAAGATCTGGCGTTTCTATAGGGGCGAAGGCAAAAAGAGATGTGTGCAGAGCCTTTCCCCTTAATTGCCCGGTGCACCAGTGTGAGGGCTTTAAATTCGGCCCTTTTTTGTACTGGGAGCCAGTGAAGCCTTCGTCGATGTGGCGTGATATGTTCTCTGAGAGAGGAGCCGCAGACCAGTCGGACTGCAGCATTTTGGACCATCTGCAGCCGATGACAAAGGCCTAAGGAGAGTCCAGTGTACAGGCCGTTGGCGTAGTCTAAATGAGAAGTTATAAGTGCCTGGACAATGGTTTTCCTGGTATAGCTAGGGAGGAAGTTGATACATTTTCTGATCATCCTTATCTTGGAGAAACAGGCAGCGGAGACTGTCTGTACTTGATTGTGGAAAGAAAGGCTAGAATCCCATCTAACCCCTAGGTTTTTTACTGTTTCCTTGGGGGAGGGGGGTGAACTCAGGTCGAGTGGCCACCACAGGTTTGAGTCTAGTGGGGACGGCCCGTGGAAAAAGAGGACCTCAGTCTTTCCCGCATTAAGTCGGAGACAATTGTTGTCCATCCAACGGGTAATGTTACGGAGACAGTCTTTTAGTAGGTCAAAAGTAGACTCGGATGGCTTATCATAGGAAAATAGGAGCTGAATGTCATCAGCATATGTGGTCACTTTAATTCCAGACTGGACAATCAGCTCTGCCAGGGGGGAAAAGTAAACCTTGAACAAAAGAGGACTTAAGGCGGAGCCCTGAGGGACTCCCCACTTAAGTGGGAGGCTGTCTGAGGTAAAGGGAGGGGTGAACACTGCCTGAGTCCGGTTGGCTAGAAATGAAGACAGCCACTCCAAGGCCTTGCCTTGAATACCCTTGGAATGGAGGCGATCAAGTAGGACGGGGTGGGAGACGGTGTCGAAAGCTGCCGACAAGTCAAACAGCACCAACACCGCTCTCGCACCACCGTCCAACTTCCATCGGACGGAGTCGGCCATTTCGATCAGGGCCGACTCGGTACTATATCCGGGCCTGAACCCGTGTTGTGTATCGTGAAAAGACCCGTGGGCTTCAAAGAAGCTCGCCAATTGCTGTTGTACTAGTTTTTCAAGTACCTTGGCTGGAGCAGGCAATAAAGAAATAGGCCTGTAGTTGGCTGGTTCATTAGGGTCAGCATTGGCCTTTTTAAGGATAGGGACTAGTCGGGTATGCTTCCAGGAATCCGGGATGATGTTGCTCTCTATGATGTAATCAATGTATCCATCCACCCAAGCGTACTGTAATGTGTAACCTGCATAACCCTCCTGCACTGTACTGCATTGCTGATGTATGTTTCAATAAAAAGATTTATAAAAAAAAAAAAAAGAGAGACATGCACAAGACAAAAGCAGGGCAGGCAAGATGCTGTTCTATCCCAGAGAGTTGTCTCACAACCTAGGGCTCAACAAAGTTTCATAGTTGTAGCACCAGTCTTGCAGTTTGACATAAGATAAAGAATTATATGCAGCACACCCAGCCTCCTTACAAGGACAGTACAGTTTGTGATGATCTCACATGATGGTTCTGACAGACTCCATAAGATGCATGTACCATTACAAAAAATGCCCTAAATTAACTCCCATATGGGTACTTTTCAAATATTTAGAATATATTTTGGATTCAGACTCTAGAAGGTGGGAATATGTAAAGTTTATGTACCTACAAAATACATCATGCTGCTAGGCTAGTGTTTCAGGAATGCAGCTTTCCCTTTCTGATATTGCACTCGTGCCAAACCTCCAAACTTCTCTCTTTGTTTTTTTTTAGGTGGTAACTGAGTCCAGGAAGGAGAAGACAGCCGAGGCGGATAAGTAACCTTCATCCAAAGGACAGGAATTTGAATCACGGCAGCTGGAAATCCCAAAGAGAACAACTAAATTAAGCCAACAACATCCCAGGGCATATTCACTGCAGAGAACTCATTGATCACACTGAGAAACTCACCCCTACTCCCATCATGGACCTCCCCTGGCCCTCAAAGAACACTTCTTAAAAGGCCTGATTGGCCTGCATTGGGGGAGTGTGAAGCAGTAAAGGGATTCTTTGCAGTGAGATAATTGCCTGCATTTAAAATGTGAGGGACTCTAGCTGAATGCTCAACATAGAACTAGAACATAAAGGATGGCCCCACTCTCACTCAGTGAGAGCACGGGCTGGAACGCTCTACTGGGTCTCATCCTATGGTGTTTGTATCATCAACCCCCTTATTTCAGTCACCCCCCTAGTGTCTAAGCCTAGAAAACTATGTATCCGCAATCCAGTAGATGTTCAGCCTGAAACATTCATTTCCCACATTCCCATTCACCATAACTGATGCTCATCTTAGGGCCCCAAACTCTGGCTCACTAGGTGGAAACATAGTCTAAGAACACCTCTCATCCAAAGGAAGGGTCATCTATGTTCTTTAATATCTTCCCATCTAATGAGAAGCTCTCTTGGCCAGTGCTTAGTTTGTAAATAAATAATTGCCAGGGTTCTCATCAGGAGACCACTGTAGCTTGTGCCACACATTACCCCTGCCATGCTGCCAGTGATAGTAACAACACAACTGCTATCCACCACACTCCTACCAGTGTGACCATGCAGATTATTTCAGGCCCACAAAACTATAAGAATGGCTTAGGTGGCAGGTAATAATATTTTTTTAGTATATTGAATTAATAATTGACTGTTGTTGTGGTCATCTCAGACAGCGCCACCTTGTGGCAGACAGTCACAAGCGCCGGTGTTGACAATTAAGTGCCGGTGTTGAGCACTGGAAACCAGCAGCTCAAATTAAGCAGTGCTCTTGACTTTGTCACACTACTGCTCTTGAACCAAGCCAGGCACCTCTAGTCCCCTTGATCCATGTAAATTATTGCTGGGGAACCCTTCTCTAGCCGATCCAATGAAAGTGCAGAACATCACCCCTTATCCCATTCACCCAATGAAAGATCCCCCCGAAGCTCCTACTGCCAATCACCAAATTGAGCCTCCGGCTAGGAAACCTGCTCTCACTCACCCAAATGGGTATTACCCTGGGAACTCTACTCCAACACCTCCAATGGTGTCTGAGCCTCGTACCCAGTTCCACTTTCTTCTTGTAGGATTTTCTTTGTAGGCCTCCGGCATCTCTCATTCTCTCTTAGCCAAGTGTCCTTCCCTCCATGAGTAGGCAGAGTTCTGTGCTCTGGGCATTATAAATGCCACTAGGGTTACTATGTTGCTTCTGAATGCCTGGAGCAAAGGAGGATTCTGGTGCTCCTCTATACCCCGCTGCAATGTTATTGTGCCATGTGTCTGCTTAACCAGCAAATAAAGTTCATACTGACTAACCTGAGACCTGACTTGTATGTGGGCAAATATGTGAGTGTGTTGAAGCAGTGCCTGTGTTTTGGCAGATATGTGTAGTTGTGCATCAGCTTGGCAGTGTATGTATGTGTCTAAGGCATGGTGCACAACCTGGACACAGTCTGTATTTGCGCATGCGTACCACAGTGACTGTGTATGTACAAAACGTAGTGTGACCACCTGGTATGGAGGCAAATTCTGGACAGTGACTGTTAAATTGCAGGACAAAGGTTCAAAATGCAAAACAGATGTTCAGGACCAAAAGTCAAATTTACAGACATATGCATGGTCTGACAATAAAAGAAAAGTAAGCAATTCATGACCAACACCAGGGCAGGTCAAAATAGGGTTATGTTCTTGGGTTTTTATTATGTGTAGCAGTATTGAATAAACATTCATATGTAAATTAGCGGATTTCTTTTTGATAGCAAAATGTTATTAACTTTTGGTATACAAAGTACAACTGACACATACACTATGCGATCCATCGAAACTGGTAACTAGATTTTGCCATTTAAATTAATGACTAAGTCCAGATCCTCCCCTTTTAGTATTTATAAGTCATCCCTAAGTTAGGCCTGTCGAGCCTTAAGGTAGTGTGCTGCATATTACAAAGTAGGACTTGTATTTTTATATACCCTAACAGTAAACACCTCAAACTGTTGTTTTGACTGTGGAAAGGCTAGTAGCCCCACTGGCAAGTACAGAGTTACACACTAACCACTCAGCTGTGCTAACTTCTGAATGGAACTTCTAAAGTTGGTACTTCAAGGTATCAAAAGAAACGTTACATTATACCAGACTTGATGCCCAAGTCTAATTTAATTTAACTTGTGAGTAAAAGGCAATTTTAGAAAGTGCAACTCTGTTGCCAGAGTTTTCCAGTGGCCATTTGCATATGCTGACCACAAGACTGCCTTCTGCCCTCCTGGGAAGAGGTGTGAGCGACTCTCAGGAGAGGGCCAAATAGTGGTCTGCACTTCAAAGAGGTGTTTCCTCTCCATGGCAGGCAGCCACACAGGGTGTGAGTCCAAAAGGCGACCTTCACATGGGAAGCCGTCTCTGAAGGGCAAAAGGTGGACACAAATGTAAGAGGGGCTGCTCTATTGTTCTGGTAGACAGATTGGCATCCGGGACGGAGAGGGGGAAACAGTTGCCAAATCAGTTTTCCCATTGGCGTGTAGCCCTTAGGTAGCCACAACTCTAGGGTGGGCTACCAAGCTACACATATCAGGAAAAGAGGTCTGCCATCTTGGAAATGGGAAGAATAATACACTCTGAGATAGCTAGATTAAATACATTGCAGGAAGTCCTCATCAGGCGGGAGAAGACCTGGTATCCCATTGGCTCGGAGACACCAATTCTTCCAAGGCAAGTTGTGTGCATAAAAGTGTCACCCCTGCCACCTAGACCTCAGATCACATCTTTACTGAAGAGAGGACCGAACAAGGACTGTCCTGATGTTCCCTGAACCTGGCAAAGAGAGGCTCAATTAAAGACTGGACTTTACCTGCTGCTCCTGGGCTAGTAATGAGCTGTGTCTATAGTGTCCTGCTTGAGGAAGGGTCAGCCCCTAGCCTCAGACAGAAAGAGTGACTCCCAAGAGTCAGTTGACTGACTTCCTGTTACAGCTACATGACTCCAAAAGCTGAAGAAGCCTGCCTTGGCGACTTGATAGCCAAGACTGCCTGACAGCACTGAACGCTGAAGCGCAGCCTGGGAGACCACAGTTTTTTTTAAAAATATTTCTTTTTATTAAACAATTCGAATGAAACACTTCATTAGTTACAGGCAGGCGACTTCAGCACTTTCCCAGCAATTTATTATACATTTCAAAATACATAAGTTATCACATCACTTTGTTTAAGGGGTAAAAGAGTCTCATCATCAACTGTTTGACTGGGAGGGGAACAGATATCACCTCTGTACCGGTTCCAGGCTCCCCAAATCTTGCACCCTCTAGTTACATAGACTGATTTTTGCCTGTACATACACCAGTCCAGATCTTCCCTCCACCTCCCTAGTAGGGGTGGCTGACCCGCCCCCCCAGCTGTGCAATGTTCCTTTTTGCCACCATGAACGCTAATGTCGCCCACTGCTTAATATACGAGTTGAGATCTGTAGGCTCCCAAACGTTTAACAAACATCTTCGCGCCTCTGGCTGCATATCCACTCCTAGTACTGCCCGCATTCTGTGGTGAATTTTTTTCCAATAATCCGGCAGTTCCCCAGGACATGCATAAATGTTCCGACTTCCCCACACCCCCGTCTACACTCTCCGCTTTCGGCCCGCCCCATGCGAAACAATCCAGGTCCTGTGATATAGACCATATGCATTATTTTAAGCTGCACTAATCTCAGCCTGGCTGGGATCGCTACTACCCTTGGGGAAGAGACCGCTTCATGCCAATCCTCGTCGTCCAGCTCTAAGCCGTCACTGTTCCACTTTCCCTTCAGAGTTTGCAGTGGGTCATCCATGTTATTGACTAGTTTCCTGTAAATGAGGGAAATGGTCTTCTCTGGGATGTGTCCGTCTAGCACTCTATCTTCCAGGGGAGAGGCCTCTGGGAGCGCCACAGGAGACCACGTTTTGAAGCTCAAAAGTTGCATCTGAGTCTTCCGGACCCAAGATAGTTGTTGGAATGAATGTTTGTCACCCAAATTGTCTGCTAGGCTCTGTTAAACATAACCAATGGTTTCGCTGTAACCAGTAGACCAGTGGCAATTGTTTTTTGGCTGGACCCCAATCGGACTTCGAGGGATATTGACCCATGTGGCCAAAGTCACCCCACCGCATTCATGGTCCATGGGGTGCCCTTGGAAGACGGCAGTCACGGAATCAGCTCCTCAGCATCTTGCAGCAGCTTCAACATTCTGTATACCTTGCATCTAGTCTACTTTGCCCATATAACCTATATTTGGGCTGGAGACTGCTTTGACTGCAAAGTAACTGTCCTGTCAAGCCTTATTAGCCCCTGTGACTCGCTCCCTGCTGGAGTTAGTCAACCAGACTGGGCCAGAGTAGCCCTTCTCAACTTTACAAAAAGTTTTCAAAAATGTTCAAAGTAACCACTGACCATGGTAGTTGCCAATACCTATTTGCGTTTTAAATGAACAGGAAAGATTTATTATTTACTTAATAATTTATATCTCCGGAACCCTCCGATAGATTTTTTTAATTTTGATATCTACAAAGTCATAAAAATAAGAACTATTTTAATAATTTGGTGTCAGGTTTCTTTTGTGTTGCTTTGCTTTCTTGTTCCACTGTTTTGGTTCTTCTAAACATTGTGTAATTACTCCTTTGACAAAACCTGGCTTCTCGAAGCCACAGATACTTAAGATTGAGCAAAGGTTTTGCAAATAAGCCTAACTGGACTCAAGACAATTTTGTGAGTTCACTATACAGTGAGGTTGCACAACCACACAATATAATGGACCATTTTCCTCACATGAACTCTTTGTAATAAATCAAACACTTAACAATGGAGACCTGAAGGCTCTTAACGTTCATATTGAGAGACTGAGACATTGTAGTGGACCAGACACACAGTCATGGAGACCGCAAGTTTCAGACACATAGGGGCAGATGTATCCAGCTTTTTTTATGTCACAAACGCTGCGAATCGCAATTTCGCAGCGTTTGCAACAAAATAAAGTGTAACTGGCATGTATTAAACAAATCGCATCGCATTTTACGAAATCGCAATATTTGCGATTTCTTAGTGTGCGAGAAGTGTTTTTCTTAGAATTTCTTTGCGATTTCTTATTTTGCATGTTCTTAGTTTTGCGAACTTCGCAAACAAGAAATCGCAGCTTTAGAAATCGCAACAGGATGTATGTAAAAGTCGCAAATTGCGAATTTCGAAAAATCGCAAATTTAGAAATCGCAATTAACACCAAATATAAGCAGGTGGTAAAAGGAAAAAAGTATATAAAGGCACCCAGAATGCATTTTTTTCAAATTCCAAAATGGCTGGACTGTACCTGATTGCCAGGACGCTGCGCATTCAAGCTCTTGCCCAGAGAAGACAAAGACAGGAGAGAATCTTCAGAATACGCATTACGCTGTTCCAGCAGACTCAGGAGGAGATATATGACAAATACAGACTTCATCCACACACCATTTTGGACCTCATTAATGAATTGGAACCTTTTGTGGAACATCCTACAGCCAGGACACAATCAATCCCAACACATGTGCAGGTGTTGTGCTCACTGCACCTTTTGGCTTCAGGGTCTTTTCAAAGTGTCATTGCAGAGGTTGGTGGAGTGTCACAAAGTGCCCTATCACGCTTCTTTCATGTGTTCCTGGATGCAATGCTGAGGAGACTCCAACATCATATATATTTCTCAAATACACAACAAGCCTTACAGGAAACTAAGTTGGATTTCTATCAAATTGCACGCTTTCCTCATGTGATTGGATGCATTGACGGATCCCATATTGCTATCACTCCACCTGCAGCCACAGAATATGTATTTCGTAATAGAAAAAGCTACCACTCTCTCAACATCCAGATCATCTGCAATGCCAAAAACATTATCAATGACATTGAGGCAAAGTATCCAGGGAGCACACATGACTCCTTTATCTTTAGACATAGTGCAATTCATAGACGTCTGAGTGCTGGTCAGTTTGGAGACGGATACCTGCTAGGTGAGTAACACTCATGCAAATATCCATCCATCCATGCATCTATCCATCATTTACAAATGGAACATACAGTTACTATTTTGTTTCTCACATGCAGGTGATAGTGCCTATGCAGTGAGTGATTTCATCCTAACACCATACTTGAATCCTGCAAATGCAAGTGAAAGACGGTACAACAGGGCACACCGGTCCACACGTGGGGTAATTGAACGTACATTTGGAATATTAAAAAGCCAATTCAGATGCATACACAAAAGTGGAGGAGCTTTGCAGTACAATCCTGAAACCTGTTGTAAAATTGTTACAACATGTGCAATGCTGCACAACATGGCCATGCGTAAAGGCACAGACATTGAAGTGAGTGAGTCTGACTCATCTGATGATGATGACATACCTCCACTTAGAATGGCTGTAGCAGGAGTTGGAGCAATGGCTGGCCGACAAAGAAGGACAGAGATTACACAAAATTATTTTTAGGTAAGAAAAGCCAAACTACAGACTCATGTTAGCAAATGTTGTTTTAATCCACAACAGACAAACCATAGTGCATTGTACAAAAATCAGACATTTTAAATGTGGGAAATGAAAATAGCCATACGTGGAACATTAAGACAGCTTCCACAGGGGGGAGGAGCCAAGCTCGCGTCCGCGATGGCCGCGTTTTAGCTCGGCTCCGTTCGCTTTCCTGTCTGGAACGTCTATCCTGTGTTTTATCCTGCCCCGGGAAGTATTCTTTGATAGACTATGGAACTACGACATTTCGCAGGCACTTACCGTTTGATCCGTTTGTTCCTTGGTGCCGCGGATCCTGAGCTGCACCCTTGTCCGCTTCGTGGAGAAGTGTGGCTCACTGGTTAGAGGAGGCGGACCTGGAAGCAGAGGTCAGCCCGGGACCAGGGTTCAATTCCCAGCTCGGCGGGGTCTTGAGTCCTAAAATGTCCATGGACTCGACAATTCTCGCTCCGGTGCCTACTCAATTCACGGGTTCACACTCTGCGACTCTGGGCAATAGCTTGCTTAATCTCCACAACGGCCCCTCGCGGCGGGATGCCTGGCTTTCACCTTGTGGATACCCTGCCGGGGTTATCTCACAGGGGAATACCAGGATGGGTTCCCTAAGCAAGCGCTTAGAAACCGCTCGGTGATTTGCGCTATATAAATTCCTGTACATTTACATTTACATTCGGGGCCTCCGGAGTGAGCGGGCCTGAAACTCCTCGGCGGCGCCCGGGCGGGGCGGAGCGCTGTGGCCGGCCCTTGGTGGCGGTGTGGGCTCGGTCGGAGAGGCCGATGTGCAATTAGACCGGTTACGGCTCTCCGGGCCTGGTCCGGCGGTCCTGCGGCCTGGTGTTGGGGCGCTGCCTTCCATGGACGGGGTTGACCGTGTATGTGGCTCGTCTCCCCTTTGTTCTCCGGTCCGGCCATTTTGAGTCCCTCCGCCCGGACTCGGAGAACGGAGCCGGTGGCGTGTGGGGAGCCGGCGACCTGCCTTCTTCTGGTGGCCCCCCTTCCTGCTCTGGTGGTGCCTCTGCTGGTGGTCGGCTGTATCCTGTTTGCCCCGCTGGTGGCCGGACGGGGGTCGGATATTGCCGCGGCCCCGCCGGGCTTCTAAGATGGCGGCCGGCCCCATGTCTCTCAGCCTGGCCGAGACTGGCGACGCTGGTCCGCCGCATGGCACGTTTGCTGAATACCGTAAAGGTGAGCCTACGCTTGGCGACATCCTCGCCGCCTTGCGCTCCTGGAGTGCTCCCATGGCCGTACCTATCATTGACCTGGAGGAGGATCATTTTGCCGGGCCTGATGGGCCCCCCCCCGGTGTGTGCAGCTTCATCTCTGTTGTGTGCTGCTGGAACTTTCCTGGAGGTCGTGGGCCCGGCGGCTGCCGCCGGTGTGGGTGCACGGATGTCCGCTGCCCTCATTCATCCTGTGCTCCCCCTTGTGCAGGGGGTCTGCCGGCCGGGTCCCGTCCGGACCGGCCTCGTTGGATCTCCCTTTCCTTTCTTGCCTCGAATGGCCGAACGAAGATCCTGTGATTGCTCCGCCGGATCGGCTTTCCTCATATTGTCATCGGAACTGTGCCTGCATTGCATGAGGTGGTTGCTGTCCTTTCCTGTTCCTCCGGGTCGCAATCGGTATGACTTGTGTGGATTGACGATCGGACTCCCTGTTATTCGCCTCCTGTTCCACATGATCTGGTTCCTCGTGCGTTGGACGACTACAGCTTGGGATAGACAAGGACGGGGTTGAGATGAACTTGCCTCGGTGGACTATTATCTTGCGGTATGGTCGGAGGATCCGTTTGTAACTGTATGACTATGTTCGATTCTCCTTCATGTTCCTGGGGCTTATCCTTGTGCTTACTATCTTCCCGTGGGCTCTGAGTTTTTTTCGGACGGGGGGGTGGGAGCTGATGGTTTTGATTATATGGCTCCTCTCCCGTTGTTATTTCCCTGTTTTCCCTTCTTCTTTTTGTCTTTGTGGTTCTTTCTTTACTTTTATCTCTTCTATATTTCGGGTTCTGATTAGGGCGACAGGCACGCTGCTGGGGGGTAGGCCATAGCCTTCTGCAGGGGTGCAGGGTGGGATGTGCGGGGTGGGGGGGGGTCTGTCATTTTGTTTTTTTCCCCTTTTTTTCTTTTTTGGTTCTATGGCTCTTATGTATCCCCTTTTTTCGGGACGCGGTGTCGGCATGTGGCCCCCTGGGGTGTTTTTGCTAGCATGGAACTTCTGGTCTTCCTGCCGTCACGGTTTACTACGCATTCATTACTCCTGTTACCACTAGTTCCATGTGCCGGTCTATTCTTGAGTGCTTCGTTAGCCGTGGGGCGCGTGCAGTGATGCTGCGTTCTTACTTCCCCCCCCTTTTTTTCCGATGTCCTTTCCCCCTTTTTCCCCCTCTCCCCCCTTTTTTTCTTTCCTCCCCTGGGTTGTTGTAGCAGAGGGCTCTTTGTTTTGCAAGCCTAATTTTAGTCCTGTGTATCATTGTGTGTTCTCGTAGTGGTGGGTGGGCGCTGGGCAGCGGTTGCAATTGCTTATTACTGTGGGACTCACGTTCTGCCTTTGCCAAAAATGTAACTGTTCTTTTTGAATTTTCCTGTGTTCGGTACTTCTGCTTGCTCGCGGCCCGCCACGGCCCTCTGGACTTTACTGATTGCCATTATTCTGCTATACCCTTTCTTCTATTATAAAATCAACCTTCTCTCATCCTGCTCGTGGTGGTTGCTCGGTGGCTTTTCGCCTTTGCTTTCCGTATGGATTGCTGTGATATCCTGTTGGAGCTTCTGTACTGCCTGATATGTTTCTTTAATTGTGGTGGCCGGCCCGATGGGTTGTAGGCCCGTATCTGTGAGCGCTTTCTGTATAATAAAGGTTTAAAAAAAAAAAAAAAAAAGACAGCTTCCACAATGCAGAATAAATTACTATTTCAAAAGTTACTTTTTGCGCTGGAGGCTTGAAGCAGGTTGCTCCTGTGATTGCATGGCTTCTTGTTCTGGTCCTGTACTAGCACGCCTTCCACTTCTGAATTGGGTTGTTGGAGTGGGGTTCCTACTGCTCCTACTGGAGGTGTCCTCACTATCAGCTGAGCCAAGGAGAGCGCTTGCGCCAGAGTTGGATGTTTGCATGATTTCTAACACAGAGGTCATTTTGTCCAAACTTTTAGCCATTTCACGTGTGCAGTTGCTCATTTCACGCTGCATGTTAATGCTGCACCAGGTGAAATTGCTAGTGACAGCACAAAGCTTGTTAATTCCCTTAGTGTAACCAAGCATCCTCACATGTACAGTCTGTGCGGCCCTGTTGCGAGCACTTTCTGTTTGGGCAAGGGTCAGGCAGAGTTTTTCTATTGATGCAGCCATGCCTTCTTGATTTTTATTTGATTTCAGAAGCTGCCTATTGATGGACCTGAGGGCATTGTGTTGCAGGCGCTGTACATGGAGCATATCCTGCTCAAGGCCAGAAAAAACAGTGCCTCCTTCAATTTGCCAACTGCTGCTCCTACTTGTCTCCAACTGGAATGACCGTGGCCTCCTTGGTATTTGTGGTTGGTCTTGTGAGTCTTGAGGGAACACTGTGTCAGTCTCACTGGGTACTGTACCTCCATCTACATTCTCATCATCTTCCATTGCTGTCAGAGGAGCAACATGTCTGCGCTTTCTGTGTATAATTGGATTGAGGGCAGTGGGATCAGTGCCTCCTTCTTCTGTGTCAGTTGGAACATGTAGAGGTGAATTATCCAAATCACTTTCTTCCCTGGATTCCCTTGATTGTTCTGTGGATGTAGAGTGTGATAAATTAGTTTGTGTTTCTATCAAATAAATTGTTTTCATTAATGACAATAGCTTGTACTACACTGTGTTTCTATCCTTCATTATTAATTGCAAGCAACTCATGTGTTTCTATGATGATAAGTGTGACAAACATTATTGCACTACAACTCCCATGATGCATTGCTTGCTACAGGTTTAACTGTCTTACTAGACTACTACCTTTCTCAAACTGAGTATAAGCACAGGACACACACACATTCATTACAGACATCTTATGGACTTCTTTGCAGGCATCTTACCTTGTGTAGTTGCTGTAGGTTCAGAGCTATCTATGTTAGCCACTCCACTCACACTCTCTGGAAGCAGGGTTGATTCAATTAATTCCTCATGGGGTGTCGGTTGGTCTGCAGATGATGTTCCACCACCTGTTTTATTTGCCTCTTTAATCCTTTCTGCAAGCCTCTCCTTGGATCTTAGTCGCATGTCATACCATCTCTTCTTTATTTCATCTATGGAGCGAGTGGTAACTCCAACTGAATTTACTTTTTCCTGGATCCCCAACCAGATTTTTCTTTTCCTAGAATCAGGAACTTTTAGTGCTTTCTTGCCAAAAAGGACCTTGTGGTTACAAACCATTCCTTCAATAAGGATTTCTTGTTCCTTTGTGATGTGATGTGAAAAGTATTTTTAAAGCGCAGCGTACACTATACAGTTTCTTGGCGCTGGTAGAGAAAGGACGGAGAGCACCGCCTGGGCAAGGCGCGGGGGTGCATGGCCATAGCAGAAAAGAAAAAAAGAAGAGTAAAAAAGGACCAGAGAAAAAGAGCATTTTAATTGTACGCAATGCGAAACAGATGAGTCTTAAGGAGGGATCTGAAAAGGATATAGGGAGAAGCGAGCCGTATGTCCAGTGGGAGGGCATTCCAAAAAGATGGAGCAAGGAATGAGAATCTTAAACCTCCCCACTTCTTACGCTTGACTCTCGGGACTTTGAGTAGAGCCGAGTGAGCCGAGCGAAGGTTGCGAGAGGGGATATAGGGATGAATGAGGGAGGAGATGAAGGTAGGGCCTAGGCCCGCCAAAGATTTAAATACAAGGCAGCCCAGCTTAAATTTGCAGCGTTCAGAGACAGGGAGCCAGTGCAGAGATCTTAGTAGGGGGCGGACATGGTGGTGCCTCGGTTGGTGGAAGATGAGGCGTGCTGCCTGGTTCTGGACAAGCTGCAAGCGTTTGAGTTGATAGTCTGGGATGCCTACGTACAAGGAATTGGCGTAGTCAATCCTGGAGATGACTAACGCCAAAAGGGCTAAGGTAAGCGCCTCGGTGGCAAGAAAGCGTGCGATTTTCCGGATTTTACGCATTTGGAAAAAGCAAGAAGAGACAGTGGCATTTATCTGGGGCTTCATCGAAAGATCTTTACTGATGATAACCCCAGACTTTTGGCTGAGTCAGCTGGACGAGGGGGGAGACCCAAGCTGGTAGGCCAAAAGTTGGAGTTCCAGGGGTTGGAAGGCCCCCCAACAAGAACCAATTCGGTCTTGTCGGGGTTAAGCTTAAGGTGGTTTGCCCCCATCCAGTTGCTAATATGACAAAGGGTGGTTTGAAAGTCTAAAACCGACTGGTCCAAGGGGTCGATGTTGAAGACCAACTGAATGTCGTCTGCGTAATTAAACGCAGTGACATTCCTGTCTCGGAGAGACCGGATCAGGGGGGTGAGGTATAAATTAAAGAGGAGCGGGGATAAGGAGGTGCCCTGCGGCACGCCACAGGTCAGCCCCACCCTGTTGGCGGAGAACTGGGATAGTCGGACCGCCTGTTGGCGGCTGGTAAGAAACGAGCTAACCCAGTCCAGGGCAGTGCCCCCGATGCCAGCCTGCCTGACACGGTCGACCAGAATGGCATGGTCGACCGTGTCAAAGGCGGCCGACAAGTCCAGGAGCACGAGGGCCTGACTGATGTTAGAGTCGGCCCCCCTACGCAGTTCTTCCATGACAGAGAGTATGACCATCTCTGTGGAGTGGGCGGGTCTGAACCCGGCCTGTTGAGAGAATTTTTGTTTCATTTTCCTCTTTTCAGCAGACATTTCCCCCTGTACCTTTTGGGACTCTATTGCTCTCCAAGCAGGTCTGCTCTGCCTCACAACAGTCTTCCAACTGCCACTGGGTGTAGCTCAGGCAAGCAGGTGCAAGCAATCACTGTAACTTCCTGGTTGTGATGTCATCAGGCTGTTCCTGCATTGCGAATTCCTGTTTTTGCGATTTCTTAATTTGCAAAATTCGCAAATTAAGAAATCGCAGAAAAATCGCAAAAAAAATCGCTAATTTATCGCAAAAATGTACATACATCCCATTTTGCGATTTCGAAATTGCGATTCGCAAAAAATCGCAATTAAGGACTCTCAAAACAGATTGTTGATACATCTGCCCCATACTCTTCACATTGCAAGTGTAAGACTTTAACTACTCGTCCTCAAAATGTTCTTTGCCACGTTGGTTCAAAACATAACTATGGCATTTGACTAAAAATTACAAATCATTGTGGAGCCACAGGTGAGTGTAACACTGATAGCTGTTTCATTTACAGATAATGAGGATGAGAGAGAGAGAAGGTGAAAATAAAAGATACATAAAACCAAGGAAAATATTTGCCCATCAATAAAAATGAAAATCCACTTTTAAAATACTAATCGTAGCTCTTAGTAATGGACCAAATACATGACCATGTAGACACCAAGTGTCGAACACCTATCCTTCACATTGAGAGTCTAAGATGAAACCACCATGTCATGTGACTCATTAACGTTTTGGATCAAAATATTAAATATGAAACCTGACTTTAAAATACAAGTAAATCTGGAGCCAAAGGTGAGTGTACACTGACAGCTGTATCATTGAAATAATAGGAGGAAGGAAGTGAGAGAGTGAAAATAAAGCTTACCGAGTGCCAAGAATAATACCTGACCATCAATAAGATTGAAAATCACTTGTTGATTATGAAAATACTTTGTAATGGAGCAGATACATGACCTTGGAGACAATAAGGTTCCTACACTTAAGGCCTGAGTATGAGTGTGGTGGTGTGGGAGCTGCCACCACTCGGGAGCCCCGCTCCCACACCACCAAACTAGACTGCCGGCCGGCTGCCAGATTACAAGTTTTTTTGTGGCCTGGCGGCAGTCCTTTGGTGAACCCATGGTGGTGTCCTTTTGAAAGGCATCGCAATGGGAGCGCAAAAGCCCGTTCCTGCACACCATGGACTGTGCAGTCCATGCCATGCAGGAAAGTGGGTGCATTCACACAGGGGGGCACACCATGTAAATTGTAGCCTAATGGTTAAGATCTTAGAAGCTCAATGTGAAGGTCAAGTGTTCTATTCTTGGTGTCTCTGTGGGGATGTATGACGTTACAACGCATACTTTTACATCGCATGCCTTTACAACGCAGTTTTTACATTGTATACCTTTACAACGCATAGTGCTTTGGGGTGCTGGATAGTTAATTCACTATTCCAACTCCAGTCCCCGTGGACACTAGGGAAGGTGTTGGACAGTAAATTAAACTTATTCCCTATCCTAGAGCGCCCCCCAGCGCAATGCGTTGTAATGGTCTGCGTTGTAAAAGTTGCGTCGTAAAGGCACTGCGTGGTAAAAGTTGCGTCGTAAAGGATGTTTCCCCTCTGTGGTCTTGTGGCTGGTCCATTGTATAGAGTTACGAAAATCAATGAGTGACCTTTGAAGTGATATTCAATTTTATTGGTGGTCAAATATTATTCTTTGCACAATGTATGTTTTATTTTCACGCTCTCACTCTTCCTTCTATTCTGTAAATGATACAACTTCCAGTGTACGCTCACCTATAGCTTTTTACTGACATGTATTTTAGACTTGAGTGCCATAGTTATGTTTTAAGCCAACATGGTCAAAAGTAAATTGTGGCCTAGTGGTTACGGTCTTAGACTCCTAGGAGCAGATTTACCAATATTTCATGCAACATAGCAAGACAACCTTGCGTTGCATGAAAGAGAAGAAATACACAATATCTACTAAAATATAAAGCATTTATTCTGTCTCCTAGAGCTGGCGCACTCTTGGCTACCTAGTGCCAATGCACAAAAACAATCCTGAAGGGCGTTTTCCTCTTTGCTTATATGCTGCTAACTGGCACAATTTTGGTGCCATCCCAGGTTTACAGACCTTTGTAAATCTGGGATTGTTTCACCAAGTGGCGGTGCATGAGAACACCCACACTCCACCCATGGACCCCCCCCCCCCCACACACATGGTAGTACAAGACTGTGAAATGCACTGCCTTGCTTTCCATAGAATTTACTAAGCCACGCAAGGTGGCTTTGCATGGCCTAATAAATCCCAGTTAAGGGCTTGCGTTGCCTTGTGTCACCTTGATAAGGATAATCCAAACCCTTAGTAAATCTGACCCATAATGTGGAGGTTAGGTGCTTGGGCCTTGGTGTTACACCCAGAAGTGAAATACGTCTTTTTACAAACTTAAAAGTGACCAAGTACGCTTTTTTGTAGAATTCTACTTATACTCAAAACTTTTGTTTTTTTGTCCTCTAGGAGAATGAAAATCACTCTAAACACGTTAATTTTAGCTTCCAAAATCATGATTCCCCTCCAAAAGTTATAAATATTCAAAAGATGGAACATTTAGAAACTGATGATTTTTTTTTTGCCTTTTGGAGCCATTTCTTAAAGCCCGACGATGTCAGCGATCTCCTCCAAAATACAGCAGTTTCCATGTGAACAGAAAATAACACTTATTTTACATACTGGAGTGAAAGAACCCTTTTTAAGTCCTTAAAAGTGACAATATAAGCATTTTTTGTAGAATTCTACTCCTGTTTTTTCACCATCTGGAAGCATGAAAATCAAATTAAACACATTGGTTTTAGGTCCCAACAGTGATGATCCACCTCCATAGGTCACAAATAATCGAAAGATGGAACATTTGGAACACCAAAATACAGCCTTTTCCACATAAACTGATAATGATCACAAACGGCAGTTATTTCACACCAAGAAGTGAAAGAAGACTTTTTAAAGCCTTAACGGTGACCAAATAAGCCTTTTTCGTATAATTCTACTCATACTCAGAATCTTGTTTTTTGGCCCAGTGGCATCAAGAAAATCACCCCAAACACGTTGATTTTAGCCCCAAAGTTGTCAATCTTCTCTAAAATGCATGATTAGTCAAAAAATGAAACATCTAAACCTGGACCACTTTTGGCTGTCTGTAGCCATTTCTTAAAATAATCCCTTTTAAGGTCTAAAAGTGACCAAATAAGCCATTTTCCTAGAATTCAACTCATACTCACAAATCTGATTCTTTAGATTCTGGGAGCATAAACACCCCTGTAAGCAGGTTGATTTTAGCTCTCACAATGATCTCCAAAAGTCATAAATAGTCAGAAGATGAAACATTTGAAAAACGGACCATTTGTGAACTTTTGGCGCCATTTCTTAAGGGCTGATATCATGATTTCTACCAAAATACAGTGTTTTCACATGAACAGAAAATTACCCCAAAGTTAGTTTATTTCACACCTAGAAGTGAAAGAAGTTTTTGTAAGGCCTTAAAAGTGACCAAATGAGCTTTTTTTTAATAGATTTTTACTCATGCTCAAAATGTTGTTTTTTGAACATCCTGAAGCAAGACAATCACTCTAAAAAAATTATTTTAGCTACCACAGTCATGATCCACCTTCTAAAGTCATATATAGTCAAAAGATGGAACATTTTCACAATTACCCTTTTTGGTCCATTGGGCCATTTCTTAAGGTGAAGGCAGTAGCCTTCCGCCACTTGAGAGTAGCCCTTTGGTTGCCCCTCCCAGTCTAAGCAGACTGTGTTCCATGGGACAGGCTTAAGTCATAGCACATATGCATGATCCATACTCGCTCATGACCAAAAAGGGTTACCAAGGATGGAGATATCATTGTAGATAGGGTACACAGGGCCAGAGTACACGTCCATTACCGTACGAGCAACTTTACATCCCAACAAATGCTCTTCCCAGATCAGACTACCCTTAACAAACTTCTAACCTGGAATGTTTGGGTCACCAGATTGGTTACACCGGCAGGAAAGTCCATCAGCATTCCAGTACATAAGTGCAGCTCTGTGCTCCACTACAACATTTAACCCTAGCAAAGAGCTAGACCATCACAACAACTTGGGATTCTCTCCATTCATAGCTTTCAACCACTTCAACACAACAGCATATGATCTGTTTGCACTGCAAACCTAGTGCTAAGCAAGTATTGGTGGAACTTACACATTGCCCACACTATCTTTGTATAATGGGCTTTTACTAATAGAGGGTACTGGACCCTATTTACTTTTGTTACCTAGCTGAGCTAACTCCACTCCAACTTCTTTGTCAGAGGCATGCCTCTGTACAATGACAGTCTGAGTAGTCAGGTGCATTCAGTACATCTGCATTGCATTGTTGCATAAACTACAACTCTGGCATAGTTCTACAAGGTTTGCTTTCCCACCTACATGTGACACTTGGTTCAATGCACCAGCGCTGAATGCAAAAGACAGGTTATTGTATCCCACAGAACCCCACCCAATGCATTACTGAAGTGGAATCCTTTCTTCTGGGTTACTAACAATCCCTAAACTGAATCTGGGGCAACGTGGTACCAGAAACAAATCTATTTCACTGTTCACAATATCACACACACAAAGGGTACTAAGAAGAATAGACACTTTTAACTAAAAGCATTTATTGCAACAAGACAATCCTGTTTTTCAGCACATCTAAAACGAGCACATAAAATATCATAAAAACAACATATTGGCCCATTGTGAACTACGAGAATAAAATGAACATTTCTAACATAGTGAAAATTTTATTTAAAACCTAACTCCCTAATCCCTACTCCTATGTATTACACTAGGAGAGCATGAGAAGTGGAACTTGTAATCTAGACTTTCTTATGGAAAACCAACCCACTGAATACCTTGTTGACAGCAAAAGCTGTGTTTTTTAGGGAGGCGTAAAGGCAGTGCTCTCTGCGAAAGAAAAACAGACAACCTAGGAGCAGTCTTTCTCCTGGCCTCAGCTTGTTATCTGCATCAAGCGCAGTGTAGCATCTTCTTGATGCGCTGGCAACAGTCAAGACCGTCTTTGGCTGTATATTGTGTGATAATCTGGGCGAAGGATTTTTCCTGACAAGTGGTCAAAATCTTATAGGAGATTGGAATTTCTGACATGTTTAGAAATGTCTGACATAGATTGTGTGCATAAAGGTGCATTCCAGACGTATCATGAACATATGAGGTAAATGGACGTCAATTCAGACTACACTATTTTGATTATATGTTTGTGATTGTTCCTATTTAACCTTGACATTGTGATAACTAGACACTTGTCCCAGACTGATATCCCTTTAGGTGTTATAACTATGTCACTGTCTGAATGACTTGATGCTTTCACAGTTCTTGGAATGATAAGGTCAGACAACATCTACGTCAATGGCATACAGGACAATGATTCTGCATAAATTGAGGAAAATGGCAACTACCATTACCTAAAATTGTGAAAATAGCAACTCCCATTACCTAAGATGGAGTCTAGGCCTACATAAAATGGAGTCGGACCATAGGGGCTTGAAGTCATTCCTGGCTTGTACGTCTTAATGTGATATCATGGGGGTATTTAACCTATAGGGGTTTAGCTAACATGTAAAGAAACTCATACATATATATATAAATGATTATATAATTCATGATTATATGTAAAATGCTGTCTGTCTAAAGTGTGTCCTAAATAGAGATGTGAGTTAGCGATTAAACATACCATTGAAGATAAAAGTAGAACATATTAAAAATATGCGGCATAAAAAAGAGAAAGAAAAAATTTGAAAGAGTCTGTTCACAAACCGTTCTCCCAGTTCATTGTACAGTCTCCGTGGTGCAAAAGTTGGATGCAGGTCACTGGGTGATTCAGATGTTGACTTCAATCCTCATTGGAGAAAATGTCAATGGCATTGGATGCACACATAGCACATGTGTGGTCCTTAAAGAAAGAATGTAATGCATGTGTGTTGTTGCTAGCTTGCACATTTGATGGACCAGCAATTGGTTGCTCATCTGAGGCCCTCTGTAATGTTGAAAGTTCTTCCTTTGGAGGCTCGAACATTAACAATGAATCAAGTCACTCATCAAGTGTTGCGTCAAAAAATGTCACTGGTGAGACTAATCTATCATAATTGTATGTTGGTAGAACAATCGCACTCCTAGTTCAGATGGAGGGTGAAAATTTGCTTAAGGTCTGTAGGTGCTATTTGGTACTCCTTTCGGGGCTGAAGGATCAATCAATAGGTTAAGTAGCGCTATCCCAACCGAGGGTAGCGTCACCAAATGCACTCAATAGGAATAAGTTCAAAAAATGTTGTTGTGAGTTTGTGTCAATAAAGATTTATTGAAGAAAGTTTTTTGTTGTTTTTGACGTTGTATTCACATCATTTTATTTATCAAATTTTCAAAAATCATGATTTGTTTTCAATTGCCCAATGCATTTCGGGCGGTAGGAACTTCATCAGGGGATTAAATGTGCTGCCAACAAAGGATAATACACAAATATTAATATGTACAATAATTCATCACGATCATTATAAAGCATATCATGGCGGTATATGTTGCCTTTACTAGATTAGAACAATAGCACATTATCAAGTGTACCTTATAACCCACATGATTCATGTCACTTTTCCATATCTTTTCACTCATATGCAATACGTTGAACCAAATGTTAAAACACTGCTAGACATACAAGTGGTTTTCGTTTTGTAGATGGCGCCTGATGCTGGTGTTTTTGTGAGGGAAAGTGAAAGAAGAAACGTGGCTTCAAGATATAAACCGATCTAGATAAAGTGCCAATGGTGCATGATAAATAGTATGCATCCTACCTCTGGGCCAGCTATGTGTGAGCTAGAAAGTCCCACATGTCAAAATATCAGTGTCCTATAAAACGGAAGAGTAAAATAAGTCGGAGAAGTGAAATAAATCTCCAATGTAATACAGCACGGCAAGTGCGTGGTAGAGGTGTCATACCCCCACTTTTTAACACTCTTAAGAGAATCGTACCTTGTCAGCGTGTATCACGCGATGTTTTGGCAA
Organism: Lissotriton helveticus; assembly: GCF_964261635.1. Taxonomy (NCBI): domain Eukaryota; kingdom Metazoa; phylum Chordata; class Amphibia; order Caudata; family Salamandridae; genus Lissotriton; species Lissotriton helveticus. Next base: position 1,462,537,202 of record NC_136057.1, read on the forward strand.
TATCGAATGGGGTATGTCTGAAAAAAAGAAAAAGAGTATGCGATGTAACCGTGGGCGATGGAAAGACATCGCCACAATTATCTAAGTCCTGCCTGGAGAATGCGTGTGTCATGACCGGCCAGGGTCACTTACCGGGTCCGTCGCGTGTGGTCTGCTCAAAACGGGCTACTCGTAGTTTTGCTGTGGGTAGCGGGATGGAATGCGGAAATCTCGACTGTCGGTATGTAATCAAAGTCACATGATAGGTCGTTTCACGTGACTCAACAGTAAAGAAATACTACACACATGCAGCGTGAGACGAAAACTGACTGAACAGCAAAAAACAAACCGTTGTAAGATAAGTGATGTCCTTGTTAACGAGGTAAAAAAAGATAATGGAAAACGAAAGTGGGCCCGCATAGGTAATAAAATGCGAGGTACAAAGGTTGAGAATTTGTGAATTGAAAAATATCAAACGGAGACATTAAGAACTGAGAACATGTCCAAATTACGTGTACCTGTGTGATATGAATGGTAAATACATGCAAATCTGGACAAGTACTACTGTCAGTATTTATGCAACCACAATATAAATAGAAAACATCGATGAAATGCAAAGAATCATTTTTTAGAAAAAACCTTGGGTTATCAGTGTCACTTCAATGGATAGTATTTTCATGTATTTACAGAAAACAATTAAAATCCAAACGATCATATAGTCCTTTGGGTTGGATCGTGGTCAAACGGTTGATCCAGAATATCTCGCGTCTCAGTAAATGTTGACTGTTGTCTCTTCCTGGTAGAATACTTGGTTGTTCCAAAACTAGAAATCTAAGCTGGCTTGGAGTATGATTGTGGGTGTTGAAATGTGCAGCTAATGGTGATTTTAAACTCTTCATTCGAATGTTACTTTTGTATTCCGTCAGTCTAGTTTTTATTTTTCGTTCAGTTTTGCCAACATAGACCAAGCCACAAGGGCATTTGAGCATGTAAATTACATTGCGGCTGTCGCAAGTAGCAGATACTTTCAATTTGATTACTGTTCCTTGGCTGGGATGTCGAAATTCCCCACCTTTGATAATGGCATTGCAGTTCCCACAGTTGTGGCATGGTACTGTGCCTTTGTATGCGGGTGGTTTCGATTCACTTCTTTTGTTGAGTATTTCTTTCAAATTTCTTGTCCGCTGATATGCGAACCTGGGTGGAATAGAAAAAATGCCCTTAAAGTCTTCTTCAAGTGCCAGTAGTGACCAATGTTTGAGTATGATTTTTTTAATGTGATGGCTTTCCGTGGAGTACTTGGATATGAATACTGTTCTTTCTGGTTGTTTGATGTTTTCTTTGGCTTTCAACAAAGAGAATCTGTGGATGATGGATGCCTTGGCGGTTGCTTGATTGAGGATATCACTTGGATAACCTCGCTCCCGAAATTTGTCAATGGTATTCTGTGTGTTTTCATTGTAAACTTGGTCGGAAGTCGAAATCCTTTTAACTCGTAATAGTTGGGAATACGGAAGGTGTTCTTTGAGTGAAGGTTGGTGAAAACTTTGAAAATGTAGTAAATTATTTCTGTCTGGGGGTTTGGTGAATACTGTGGTTTCAAGTTTGCCTTGGTGGTTTTCAATCATAACATCCAAAAAGGCTATTTGTTGGGTCTGTATATTGTGGGTAAATTTAATCCTGTCATTGACCTTGTTTAAATCATATATAGCGTCAATTAGAGTTTCTTTTGATCCTTTCCAGAGAATGAATATGTCATCTATATATCTTTTATATAGAATTAGATTGTCTCTCCATAAGTTATTGTTCAGTATGTGCTCCAATTCGTATCTGTGCATGAAAAGGTTCGCGTACGCTGGCGCCGCGCAATTTCCCATGGCTGTGCCAGAGGATTGGATAAAATACTCCTTGTTCCACTGAAAGTAACTATGGTACAGCGTGAAGTTCAATAACTCCAGGAGAAATATCATGAAATTTTCTTCCATTTCAGTTAGCATTAGAAATGATGCGACCGCTTCAATCCCTAAATTGTGGGGAATTGAGGTGTACAAAGATTGTACATCTATGGTGCAAAGTAACATCTCCTTGGTGTAAGCGTGCTCTTCCAAAATGTTAAGAAAGTCAGTTGTGTCCTTGATGTACGTGGACATTTTTTGCACAATTGGTTGCAGGTGTTTGTCAAGATATCTTCCTACAGGTTAGTGGATAGAATTCACGGTGGAAACGATGGGCCTGCATGATGGATGGGTAGGATGTTTATGAACCTTTGGGATCGTGTATATGTATGGTGTTGACGGGTTTTGTTTGATGAGGTAATCCTTCTCTTTTGGACCAATGGTACCTGAGCTGATGGCTTTGTCAATGATGGTTGTTAATATAGAGATAAACTCTTTAGTAGGATCTTGTAAAATTTGGTGGTATGTGTTTGCATCCGTTACGTGTTCGTTGACTTGTTTGTTGTAGTACTCCGTATCCAAAATAGTGAGGGCGCCCCCTTTGTCGGCCTGGCGAATTGTGATGTCAGTTTTATCTGCCAGTTTTCTTAAGATTTGGTATTCCTTTTTAGACATATTGGAAAATTTGGACTGTGGCTGCTTGTACATAGCCTCTATGGCCTAGATGTAGGTAATTTTATTTTACCACTTCTTAAATACCGAATTTTACCGATTCGGTATTTAAGAAGTGGTAAAATAGAGGGGGGGATGTAGGTATTACAGATTCGGTAAATACCGAATTGTTAAGATTCGGTATTTACCGATTCTCTAAATACCGATTCGGTAATGCCCATTGATTCCTATGGGCATTGAAGCCCATAGGAATCAATGGGCATTACCGAATCGGTATTTACCGAATCGGTAAATACCGCTTCAAGCAAGGGTGCAGGGGGTGTCACTTTGACACCCTCTAGCACCCCAAATACAGGCATGTGTGCCATGTGGCACACATACATGGCCTAAGGGCATGTCTGTCTGTCACATGGCATAGGTGTGCATGCACACATGTGCATGCACACCTGGATTCGGTATTTTACCACCCAATTGGATTGGGTGGTAAAATACCGAATCTGAAAGGCCTTTGGGACTCAGAAGAGTCCCACCTACATTTAGAAGTTACAGAATCGGTAAAAATACCGATTCTGTATTTTACCGATTCGGTAAATTTACCGATTCAGTAAATTTACCGAATCGGTAAAATTGGCCCCCTACATCCCAAATACCTCTTTACCGGTCGGTAATGGCCGGAATCGGCCGTTACCGGTCGGTAAATGGCCACCTACATCTGACCCTAAATCTTTAGAAATTACCTTCTCATAAGCATCTAATACTTTGTGGCTTGTTGGAGGCATAAATTTGCTTTTATTTCGTAGACCCATAAGAGTGTCCTTTGTTGGTTCTGTGGATGTTGGAATGACATTGGTAAAAAAGTGTCTAAACCGTAGTGCTCTCATAAATTTGTATACACATATTTGAGTGTCCAAGGAGTTTGAATGATGGGTAGGAACAAACGTAGTGCCTTTCTGTAAAACCTTTTCCTCAAATTGAGTAGTTTTGTGTTTAGACAAGTTTATTATTAGGGTTTTTGACTCCTCGTGTTTTTTGCAACTGGGTCTCCTTGTGTTCCTCCCTTTGCCCCTCCTGGTTCTTCTGAGAGGTTTGGGCCTTTCTCTAAAAAAGGCCCGGTGGTTGTATTACTTTGTCCTTCATTGGATGTGGTTGATCTTTCGTTGGTTTTACTCTGAGTAGTTTTACTGGGTGGATATCTCCTCCGTTGGGATTCATCAGATGATGAAGTTTCATCCGTAGATCTACCTGTGTTTGGTTTTTGTTGCCTGCGCCTTACATAAATATCCGCCCAGTTGTATACCTCACCTAGTTTGTAATCTAGTGAGTCACGTTTGAATTTCCTAATTTTACGTTCATTTATCTCTTTAGTGTAGATGTCGAGTTGTTTGTTAATGTCATTGATCATATCATCCATTTCCTCAGTCGTGAGCATTTGGCTCAATTCTGATTTGAGTTGTTGAGTTTCTTTGGTTAGTTCTTGGATGAGTTTTGCTAGTTCCTCTATGATTAGAAGTATGAGGTCTAAAGAGCATTTGTTGAGTATAGCTTGCCATTTTTCTGTAAATTTTGAGTTGTTTTTGCACAATGTGGATTTGAGCGAGATGCAAAGTCCGCGTGGTATCCTCTGTACCTTGTGATATTTAATTAGTGTACTTGCATGTAACTTTTGGTTAATTGTTTTCTTGGACATGTACAGCAGTTGCTTAATGTTACTCTGTTTGGATCCTGTGCTGGTTGTGAGATCTTCTGTTTCTTGAATCGCATACTCTTTTTCTTTTTTTCAGACATACCCCATTCGATATTGCCAAAACATCGCGTGATACACGCGGACAAGGTACGATTCTCTTAAGAGTGTTAAAAAGTGGGGGTATGACACCTCTACCACGCACTTGCCGTGCTGTATTACATTGGAGATTTATTTCACTTCTCCGACTGATTTTACTTTTCCGTTTTATAGGACACTGATATTTTGACATGTGCGACTTTCCAGCTCACACATAGCTGGCCCCGAGGTAGGATGCATACTATTTATCATGCACCATTGGCACTTTATCTAGATCGGTTTATATCTTGAAGCCACGTTTCTTCTTTCACTTTCCCTCACAAAAACACCCGCATCAGGCGCCATCTACAAAACGAAAACCACTTGTATGTCTAGCAGTGTTTTAACATTTGGTTCAACGTATTGCATATGAGTGAAAAGATATGGAAAAGTGACATGAATCATGTGGGTTATAAGGTCCACTTGATAATGTGCTATTGTTCTAATCTAGTAAAGGCAACATATACCACCATGATATGCTTTATAATGATCGTAATGAATTATTGTACATATTAATATTTGTGTATTATCCTTTGTTGGCAGCACATTTAATCCCCTGATGAAGGGCCTACGGCCCGAAATGCATTGGGCAATTGAAAACAAATCATGATTTTTGAAAATTTGACAAATAAAATGATGTGAATACAACGTCAAAAACAACAAAAAACTTTCTTCAATAAATCTTTATTGACACAAACTCACAACAACATTTTTTGAACTTATTCTTATTGAGTGCATTTGGTGACGCTACCCTCGGTTGGGATAGCACTACTTAACCTATTGATTGATCCTTCAGCCCCGAAAGAAGTACCAAATAGCACCTACAGACCTTAAGCACATTTTCACCCTCCATCTAAACTAGGAGTGCGATTGTTCTACCAACATACAATCATCAAAATTCTCTCTGGGCTAATACCAGAACTCCGCACCCACAAACACGATGAATTAAGACGACATAAATATCACATACCAAAGATCTGAAACAATAAGATACACCAAGGAGGATACACAACGAATATACGCATTAATTCAAGAAACAGAAGATCTCACAACCAGCACAGGATCCAAACAGAGTAACATTAAGCAACTGCTGTACATGTCCAAGAAAACAATTAACCAAAAGTTACATGCAAGTACACTAATTAAATATCACAAGGTACAGAGGGTAACACGCGGACTTCGCATCTCGCTCAAATCCACATTGTGCAAAAACAACTCAAAATTTACCGAAAAATGGCAAGCTATACTCAACAGATGCTCTTTAGACCTCATACTTCTAATCATAGAAGAACTAGCAAAACCCATCCAAGAACTAACCAAAGAAACTCAACAACTCAAATCAGAATTGAGCCAAATGCTCACGACTGAGGAAATGGATGATATGATCAATGACATTAACAAACAACTCGACATCTACACTAAAGAGATAAATGAACGTAAAATTAGGAAATTCAAACGTGACTCACTAGATTACAAACTAGGTGAGGTATACAACTGGGCGGATATTTATGCAAGGCGCAGGCAACAAAAACCAAACACAGGTAGATCTACGGATGAAACTTCATCATCTGATGAATCCCAACGGAGGAGATATCCACCCAGTAAAACTACTCAGAGTAAAACCAATGAAAGATCAACCACATCCAATGAAGGACAAAGTAATACAACCACCGGGCCTTTTTTAGAGAAAGGCCCAAACCTCTCAGAAGAATCAGGAGGGGCAAAGGGAGGAACACAAGGAGACCCAGTTGCAAAAAACACGAGGAGTCAAAAACCCTAATAATAAACTTGTCTAAACACAAAACTACTCAATTTGAGGAAAAGGTTTTACAGAAAGGCACTACGTTCGTTCCTACCCATCATTCAAACTCCTTGGACACTCAAATATGTGTATACAAATTTATGAGAGCACTACGGCTTAGACACTTTTTTACCAATGTCATTCCAACATCCACAGAACCAACAAAGGACACTCTTATGGGTCTACGAAATAAAAGGAAATTTATGCCTCCAACAAGCCACAAAGTATTAGATGCTTAAGAGAAGGTGATTTCTAAAGATATAGAGGCTATGTACAAGCAACCACAGTCCAAATTTTCCAATATGTCTAAAAAGGAATACCAAATCTAAAGAAAACTGGCAGACAAAACTGACATCACAATTCGCCAGGCCGACAAAGGGGGCGCCCTCGTTATTTTGGATACGGAGTACTACAACAAACAAGTCAATGAACACGTAACGGATGCAAACACATACCACAAAATTTTACAAGATCCTACTAAAGAGTTTATCTCTATATTAACAACCATCATTGACAAAGCCATCAGCTCAGGTACCATTGGTCCAAAAGAGAAGGATTACCTCATCAAACAAAACCCGTCAACACCATACATATACATGATCCCAAAGGTTCATAAACATCCTACCCATCCACCATGCAGGCCCATCGTTTCCTCCGTGAATTCTATCCACGAACCTGTAGGAAGATATCTTGACAAACACCTGCAACCAATTGTGCAAAAAATGTCCACGTACATCAAGGACACAACTGACTTTCTTAACATTTTGGAAGAGCACGCTACCACTTACACCAAGGAGATGTTACTTTGCACCATAGATGTACAATCTTTGTACACCTCAATTCCCCACAATTCAGGGATTGAAGCGGTCGCATAATTTCTAATGCTAACTGAAATGGAAGAAAATTTCATGATATTTCTCCTGGAGTTATTGAACTTCACGCTGTACCATAGTTACTTTCAGTGGAACAAGGAGTATTTTATCCAATCCTCTGGCACAGCCATGGGAAATTGCGCGGCGCCAGCGTACGCAAACCTTTTCATGCACAGATACGAATTGGAGCACATACTGAACAATAACTTATGGAGAGACAATCTAATTCTATATAAAAGATATATAGATGACATATTCATTCTCTGGAAAGGATCAAAAGAAACTCTAATTGACGCTATATATGATTTAAACAAGGTCAATGACAGGATTAAATTTACCCACAATATACAGACCCAACAAATAGCCTTTTTGGATGTTATGATTGAAAACCACCAAGGCAAACTTGAAACCACAGTATTCACCAAACCCACAGACAGAAATAATTTACTACATTTTCAAAGTTTTCACCAACCCTCACTCAAAGAACACCTTCCGTATTCCCAACTATTACGAGTTAAAAGGATTTCGACTTCCGACCAAGTTTACAATGAAAACACACAGAATACCATTGACAAATTTCGGGAGCGAGGTTATCCAAGTGATATCCTCAATCGAGCAACCGCCAAGGCATCCATCATCCACAGATTCTCTTTGTTGAAAGCCAAAGAAAACATCAAACAACCAGAAAGAACAGTATTCATATCCAAGTACTCCACGGAAAGCCATCACATTAAAAAAATCATACTCAAACATTGGTCACTACTGGCACTTAAAGAAGACTTTAAGGGCATTTTTTCTATCCCACCCAGGTTCGCATATCAGCGGACAAGAAATTTGAAAGAAATACTCAACAAAAGAAGTGAATCGAAACCACCCGCATACAAAGGCACAGTACCATGCCACAACTGTGGGAACTGCAATGCCATTATCAAAGGTGGTGGATTTTGACATCCCAGCCAAGGAACAGTAATCAAATTGAAAGTATCTGCTACTTGCGACAGCCGCAATATATTGTACATGCTCAAATGCCCTTGTGGCTTGGCCTAAGTTGGCAAAACTGAACGAAAAATAAAAACTAGACTGACGGAACACAAAAGTAACATTTGAATGAAGAGTTTAAAATCACCATTAGCTGCACATTTCAACACCCACAATCATACTCCAAGCCAGCTTAGATTTCTAGTTTTGGAACAACCAAGTATTCTACCAGGAAGAGAGAACAGTCAACATTTACTGAGACGCGAGATATTCTGGATCAACCGTTTGACCACGATCCAACCCAAAGGACTAAAAGATCGTTTGGATTTTAATTGTTTTCTGTAAATACATGAAAATATAATCCATTGAAGTGACACTGATAACCCAAGGTTTTTTCTAAAAAATGATTCTCTGCATTTCATCGATGTTTTCTATTTATATTGTGGTTGCATAAATACTGACAGTAGTACTTGTCCAGATTTGCATGTATTTACCATTCATATCACACAGGTACACGTCATTTGGACATGTTCTCAGTTCTTAATGTCTCCGTTTGATATTTTTCAATTCACAAATTCTCAACTTTGTACCTCCATTTTATTACCTATGCGGGCCCACTTTTGTTTTCCCTTATCTTTTTTTACCTCGTTAACAAGGACATCACTTATCTTACAACGGTTTGTTTTTTGCCGTTCACAGTCTGTTTTCGTCTCACGCTGCATGCGTGTAGTATTTCTTTACTGTTGAGCCACGTGATACGACCTATCACGTGACTTTGATTACATACCGACAGTCGAGATTTCCACATTCCATCCCGCTACCCACAGCAAAACTACGAGTAGCCCGTTTTGAGAAGACCACACGCGACGGACCCGGTAAGTTACCCTGGCCGGTCATGACACACGCATTCTCCAGGCAGGACTTAGATAATTGTTGCGATGTCTTTCAATCGCCCACGGTTACATCGCATACTCTTTTTCTTTTTTTCAGACATACCCCATTCTATATTGCCAAAACATCGCGTGATACACGCTGACAAGGTACGATTCTCTTAAGAGTGTTAAAAAGTGGGGGTATGACGACTCTACCACGCACTTGCCGTGCTGTATTACATTGGAGATTTATTTCACTTCTCCGACTGATTTTACTTTTCCGTTTTATAGGACACTGATATTTTGACATGTGCGACTTTCCAGCTCACACATAGCTGGCCCCGAGGTAGGATGCATACTATTTATCATGCACCATTGGCACTTTATCTAGATTGGTTTATATCTTGAAGCCACGTTTCTTCTTTCACTTTCCCTCACAAAAACACCCGCATCAGGCGCCATCTACTAAACGAAAACCACTTGTATGTCTAGCAGTGTTTTAACATTTGGTTCAACGTATTGAATATGAGTGAAAAGATATGGAAAAGTGACATGAATCATGTGGGTTATAAGGTACACTTGATAATGTGCTATTGTTCTAATCTAGTAAAGGCAACATTTACCACCATGATATGCTTTATAATGATCGTAATGAATTATTGTACATATTAATATTTGTGTATTATCCTTTGTTGGCAGCACATTTAATCCCCTGATGAAGGGCCTATGGCCCGAAATGCATTGGGCAATTGAAAACAAATCATGATTTTTGAAAATTTGACAATTAAAATGATGTAAATACAACGTCAAAAACAACAAAAAACTTTCTTCAATAAATCTTTATTGACACAAACTCACAACAACATTTTTTGAACTTATTCTTATTGAGTGCATTTGGTGACGCTACCCTCGGTTGGGATAGCGCTACTTAACTAATCTATCATAGTCACCATCCTGTAAGAGGAACAGATGCATTGCTCGGCATGGTCTCTGGTGCGGTTGTAGTGGTTATTTTATTTATTTTTAATTTAAGAGCTTATAAAGCTCACAGCTACCCAAAAGGGTCTCCCGTTGCTATCGACGAACAGTAACAGGGGCACAGGGAAAGAATACCTAAGTCGGCGAAGGTTCAGTCAGGGCCACTAAAAAGCATAGCTTTTAGGTTCTTACAAAACTGAAGCAGTAAGTTACAGGATCTGAGAGCAATCGGAAGAGAATTCTAGAGTTTAGGGCCTAAAACGGAGAAGGTTTTTTGAGTGGGGGGCCAAGTTTTTGAGGCCGGAGACACAGCCCGCTCTTCCAGAACAAACTGACTCATGCGGTCTACTTAAGTAATACCAACGGAAGGAACCCACTAATTCTCCTCCATAATCAACACCGCCGTGTTGCACCTCTACAATATCGGCCGCCAGGTTAATTAATTAGCTAAACCATATCTTGGAATTGGACTGGTTGGGGTCATACTAAGCGCTCCCAATCATGTCTTCACATTAGGCACTGCCTTTCCAATTCACCTGGATAAAGCAGCTGATCGGTAGTCGCCATACCCAGCGTTCAACACTTATCGTTCTCCAACTGATCACCGCCTGATCCCTTACTATACTTCTGCCTTCTCAATGGCCCCATCCGGTTGTCAGAATTCTGCTTACTCACATATGCTCTGTCCTGAAGAAGATCTTGAGTCATTGAGAGTGAAACGCTGTCAACCCCCTACAACAAGAACTCCATGCATTTTTTATAATTTGTGCATGAGGAGTTCTCTTGCGTGTTGTCAATGTGATGTATATATTTTAAAATCACCCTCACTTATCACATCACGCTTACTGTCACTTGTTTATGTGAGAACCTGAACTATTTTTGCAAATTGTTGAAAATAAATAATATATGTTATCGTGATTGAAACGTTTCCCTGGCAACATATTTCCTTGCTCCTTCTGGTATTAATTGCCTATCCTGATTTAGAACTATTGTTCTAAACTCTGACGCAACTCTTGAGTCTTTTCTTGGACCATTTTTGGCCACATAATAACCATTGTCCTCTAAAAACATTATATCACCCCAGGTTCTAATATTGGGGTACCCTTGTATACCATACTATGTAAAACGGAGAAGGAGCGCCCCTTCAAACAAGCTTTGCGAAACCTGGACACAGTAAACAGTGCGAGATTGCCTGATCTCAGCACTCGGGTAGGGACATACAAAGACACCAGATCTTGGATATAAGAAGGAGTTAGACCATGTCTAGTACAAAACATGTAACAGAAGGCTTTGAATTCAATCCGTTTATCAACCCTCAGTGCAGTTTATGAAGCAAGGGGGACACCGGAGAGTATCTCAGCAGACAGAAAAGAAGACGGACAGCCGCGTTCTGGATGATCTGCAAGAGACAAATCAAAGCTTTATCAGCACCCAGATACAGTACATTCCCATAGTCCAATCTGGATGTAACCAGGGCCTGCAGCATTGTTCTCTGTGAGATTTGGAGAATCAGCCAGAGTATTTTCTTAAGCCATTTCAGAATAGAAAAACAGGAGACTGTAAGCTTAGAGACCTGCAGTGTCAGGGAGAGATTTTTATTGATAATGAATCTGAGATTCTTAACCTTATCCACCGGTGCGGGTAAAGGCCCCAGTATGGCGGGCCAGTGGCTGACTCCCCAAAGTTCAGGGTTGTTTCCCAGGAGCAGGACTTCGGTTTTATTGCCATTGAGTTTGAGGGCGTTTCTGTTCATCCAGAGGGCGACATTAGCCAAGCCTTGCCTGAGAGGGGAAGGATCTTTACTTTGAGCATCAGATAGTGAGAAAATAATCTGGGAATCGTCCGCATAAGAAAAAACGGTGAGACCAGATTCTTCAATCACGTCCATCAAGGGGCGTAGGTCGATGTTAAACAGTAGAGGGCTCAGAATAGAACCTAGAGGAACCCCCGAGGTCAGTGTTAGTATAGCAGAGGTGGGTTAACTGATGAGAACTTCATTTGGCCCTGGTCACTGGGTTTTGTATTACCTTGTAGCAAGCTGCTTAATAAAGTGTTTTATTTTTTTAATTGTTTAAAACTGATGAGACTTGAAAAATTCGATCTTTCAAAAAGGAGGATAGCCACTTCAAGGCAGTGCCGGCAATGCCTGAAGCCTCCAATCTATCCAAAAGAGTGGAGTGTGAGACTGTATCGAAGGCCGCACTTAAATCCAGAAGGATAAGGGCGGCTGTACCACCGGAATCGAGTTCTTGGCGACGTTTTTTTGTGTGATTTCACGGTTTCGTTTTCTTTTCTCTGTTTCAGTTTCTTTCTTTACTTTTTGTATTGAGTGTGGGTGTTTTCACGGCAAGTCACATCAACTATTGTGTGGTAGAAGTAACTAGGGACTCGCCATGTTGACTTTCGATCCTGGGTATAAACATGGTAACATCAACACAAGGGTGATTGTTTCTTGCCCATTGTTTGTGAATTTGTTTTGTTGTTGTATATTGTCTGAATGTGGTATGGAGTTTGTGTAAGGCGTTTTTATTGTTACCTCAACAGCCCTGAGGAAGCCCTGTGTGGGTGAAACGCATTGGCTGTGTGTATCAACCAACCTGAGAAAAGAATAAAGAAGAATTTTCCACACTCAAGTCTCTGAATACGTCGTCATTCAATTGCACATTTAATGCTATTTAATGGGTGCCTCTCTTTGCTTGTGGGTTTAATGGTATGAAGAAGTAGTTTGTTTAATTTCAACATGTCCAATGTGGCCCAGTGCCTGTTAGTAGTATGTTGGGTCGACCAAGTGGAGGAAGACAAAGGGACTATAATATTGAATGGTACTTCAAAATGGTCGGTCCAGCTGAGTTGGACCGGGGGGTCCACAGAGAAGGAGTAGGGGTTAGAAAAAATAGGGTCCAAAAGAGGGCCTGCAATGTGGGTGGCTGCAGAATTCAAAAGAGAAAGATTAAGAGATCTCAAACCCTTAACCGCATGCGTGCGGGCGGAATTCAGCTGGCACGCTGAGAATTTGTAAATCCCTTTATTCATGACGAGCTGGGCTCGTCATGAGCGTGCGAGGAGGCTACCTCTTGACGAGCCCAGCTCGTCATGAGCGTCGAAGGGGTTAAGGAAGGTTACAGATAGCTTATCTTTGGGGTCCTCAAGATGCAAATTAATGTCACCAAGCATTTACCTTTTCATTCCGCATAATTTACTCAAACCTGCCGCATAATTTGGCTCTAGCCTGCTGGCGCATTCTTCCAGTGACCTTGGATCTAACCCCATAGTTCAAAGAAAGGAATCCCCTGTATTCGAGTTTATAAGTCTGTAGTCCTATATGTCACCCACGAAACGATCAAATGTCAAGTTTACCAATTAAGCGCTTAAACCACAAGCAGCGCTATACACACATCTACCATGCAGCATGCCGCCAAAACAACAAAGGGGATTTACCAGGTAAGGTGAGAGAGAAACTAATTTGGCTGCATGCGGGCCTAGGGCCCAAGACCCTTCAATTATCAGGAGAAGGTGAGATAAATTTCAAGGGGAAGGGAAAGAAGGAAACGAGCGGTGGAAGAAATCGAAAACATAAATCATGAAAGACTAAGGAAGTACAAAGCCAGGCATAGGGGGAAGGCATAGTAGTAACTCCTAGAAGGCAATGGAACTAGAAGGAAAGAGCGAGCTGGAAGGAACTGCAGACTGTGCAGGGCCGTGGCGGCAGCAGGGGACATACCGAGGAGTAGGGCTTTAAGTGGGCCGGGTCTCACCGGTGCTGAGCAGCGGCAGTTTTTTAAAGGGGGCCTCGAAACGGGTCTCTTTCGGACTCTGTTTTGTGCCCTGGCACTTGCGGCCCATTTTTTTCGGACTGCGCTGCTCACACTGCTCACTTTTCACTATTGGAGAAGTTATGGCAGGACGTCTCACCAGGTGAGCCTTGTAGGGGAAGGGAATCCTTTAAAGAGAGTAATTTTCTCTCTGGATTTCCCTTCTCTATTTGAAACTCAGGAGCAGCAACATCATTGTGGTGTCACCAGGGCTTTAAGGGGAAGCTTTCTCAATGTTATATAGAAGCCATAGTTGCTGCTTATTTATCTTATGCAACTAACAACCATTGACAAAGTCAGCAGTCCTGATTTGTAGGTATGACGTTAATTGTTGTATCATATTAGGATGCAGTGACAGAAACAGAAAAATACAATTCGGGTGGCACACAATGCTAAGCACAGATTTTTAGCTTATCTGTTCTTAAGCCACACCCCTAATTACATTGACCACGCCCCTTTGAGAGGCCCCCCTCCAGTTTTTTCATCCCACTTAAAGCCCTGCCAAGGAGCTGTAACCCATAATCAAAATATGTTCTACTGCACCATCTAGCTCCCCTTAAGCCGCCCGCATCTAGGGCTCCACACCACAAACTCAGGACACAACAACATATAAAACTGCGAACTTAGCCTGCTCGCACCTTGCATCGGATGAATATTGGAAATCCAGAGAAAGCGATTATGCTTCCGTATGTCATTCAACTTAACAGAAGTCCCAGCAACAAATGACAAAAACATATAACTGAGGCACGCAAGCCTTACCCTGCGCGTCGGTAAGTCTGGATACCAAACAAAGGCACGCAAACAGCACAAAAATAAACAACAGGCAAGACTTGGCACCTCTTTAGGAGGGAAATGGGTTCATTTTCATAGATGTTTACAGAAAACAAGCCTTACCCTGCGCGGCCCGAGACCCTTCAATTGTCAGGAGAAGGTGAGATAAACTTCAGGGGAAAGGGAAAGAAGGAAACGAGCGGTGGAAGAAATCGAAAACATAAATAACCGCTGCCATATGTGAAAATCATGAAAGACTAAGGAAGTACAATGCCAGGCATAGGGGGAAGGCATAGTAGTAACTCCTAGAAGGCAATGGAACTAGAAGGAAAGAGCGAGCTGGAAGGAACTGCAGACTGTGCAGAGCTGTGGCGGCAGCCGGGGACATACACAGGACCTGTAACCCATAAACAAAATATTTTCTACTGCAGCTTCTAGCTCCCTGTAAGCCGCATCTAGGGCTCCACACCAGAAACTCAGGACACAACAACATATACAATTGGGAACTTAGCCTGCTCGCACCTCGCTTCGGATGAATATTGAAAATCCAGTGAAAGCGATGATGCTTCCGTACGTCATTCAACTTAACAGAAGTCCCAGCAACAAATGACAAAAACATATAACTGAGGCACACAAACAGCACACAAATAAACGACAGGTGAGACTTGGCACCACGTTAGGAGGGGAAGGGGTTCCTTTTCAGAGATGTTTACAGAAAAGAAGCCTTCGCCTGCGCGTCGGTGAGTCCGGACACCAAACAAAGGCATGCAAACAGCACAAAAATAAACAACAGGCGAGACTTGGCACTTCGTTAGCAGGGAAAGGGGTTCCTATTCAGAGATGTTGACAGAAAACAAGCCTTACCCTGCGTGTCGGTGAGTCCCGACACCAAACAAAAACAAGCGCAGACAGGTGGGTTAATTAGTAACCTGATCCAGGGAGAAATGCAGCTAGCACAATGTGCGCCGCTGCTCGCTCCCGAGACCCCTAGGCCATGGGAGTGAACGTTTTGAGGAAAGGCGGCACATGTACCCGTCTTTGGCCATTTGTGTGCTTTCATTAGTGAAAGCCACACACAAAGGCCAATGGAATGTGTGGGAGGAGGCTGACCGACACGGAGAATTCTCTTGGAACCTGGAGTGAATCCAAGAGGACCTCTCCTAGAGCAGCGCATGCGCTCTGCGCTAGGCAAGACCTAAAAAATGATGGTATCTGTCCAAATACTACTTTAAATCTAGTCACCAGCCAGCTCAAATGTTCTTAAAAAGACGCACAACACCAGTTGTCAAAAATGAGTTGAATGTCGTTTGCATGCAATCAGCAAAATGCATCAGATATTGCATATGTAACATCCTTTGAATCAATGAAGCAGTTCTAGCTGTCTGCAGATTATATAGTTCAATCGCAGAAATCAATGGGACTTTTTTTTTAAGCAAAACTGAAATTTGTTTAAGTCATCAAAACGCATGTCCTTCATATCAATACTAGGCTGAGGGATATTTCTAATTATGTTTTGAGGTGGTGGGAAGGTCCTTCCACAAAACTGTCTTTTTTCAAAACTGTAATCACATACGTCTGGCCGGGTTCCAGCCCACAGCAAGTAACTATTTTTAAAAATAAATGAGAACTACTATTCAACAGTTCATGGTGAGTAGGGATGGATGAAGTGGGAGTTACAGACAAAACACAACTTAACCCTTGCTTCAAAGGGCTACACATTCCATGCAACAATATTGTTTCACACAGAAGGGAGTGACTCTGGAGATTTCTGCAATTTGCTGTACTGATAAAGTTAGGGGCATCTTCATTTTCATTTAAACACATATAAGAAAAAGGAAACTTCCATGAATAGAGCAATTGTGAATTGTGCATGGTTTCATATCAGCCTACAGATTTATATTTTTGGCACTAGTGAAAATGAAACATTGTAATCCGTAAAAAAATGATACCATGCATTAACCATGTCACTGCTGGTGTGTCACTAACTTAAAATGGTGCTTCTTCCATTTGCTCAATACTTGATAGTGTATATGTGGATTCTTGTTTGCTATTGTTTGTTCTCTGTGATAGTGTCAGATTATAAATTCCAAGAATATCTGTTTCGTTTAAAAGTTGCCATGACACACATCCTCATCTGAGTGTCTACAATGCCCAATTTAATTGTATGATGGCTCTTAACTGAGCTTGTCCATGTTGGAATATGGTTTAATAAGTATACCCTTTTAGAAAGCATGTGCATTCCATTGTCGGTAACTTTAAAGACTGCTTGCAGATTTTCTTGATCTATCTGCCTAATTCTTTCTGCAGCTTCTTTTTATGAGTGTGCTTTTAGCTAATTGTAAATGGCATATATTCCTGTTGCCAGGAATCTTTTATTTCTAATAGGACGAGGCCCTAAAAAAATCAAACATCCATGTTTCTTTGATTGAGGAAAAATGTTCTTTAACAGCTGAAAGACTGCAATGTTCTAAGCATCACTGGCATAGTTAACATACACTATATGTAATGACTATTACAGGTGTTTGCCTATTATAATGTGAATCAGGACAATTAGCTTTAGATCCAGGGGAGTTAGAAAACAAAATATGCATGCAGGTGTCAAAATCATATGGCCAAAAAATGATAAGTTCCATTTTGGATCATAACGTTTATGTCGTATTCTGATATATTCATTTGAAAGTGCCAATTATTGAACAGGGTCAAATTGACTTTTGGTACACACGGTTTCTTTTGGTCTTTTACAGTACTAAATCCCAGACAAGTATACATTTCTCATCAATATTTGCTTTCCAATACTCACATTCCTGGATTGTCAGATTCCGTCTATACGCAGAGGAGTATAGTAATTTGTTAGTGGCGATTAAGTTTTTCTGAAGTTGTTATGGCTTCTGTGAAAAATAGAAAGCTGATGGCTCTAATCTGCCATGGATGTACGTTGTTACCACGCGATGTATTACATCGCGGTACTTTACAACGCGTCTTTTACAACGCAAGTCGTTACCACAACTTGCGCTGTAGGGGTGCTGGACTTAGGAATGGATAAATTTTCTATTCCAACACCAGCCTACGTACAGTAGGGAAGGTGTTGGAATAGTAAATCTACTATTCCTTATCCTAGAGCGCCCTCCAGCGCAAGTCGTGGTTACGACTTGCGTTGTAAAAGACGCGTCGTAACTGCACTGCGGGGTAACATCCGCGTTGTAAAGGATGTTCCCCATCTGTCATTGCTCTGAAAATAAGGGAATTTCTTCAAGCAATTAGAGTGAGTATTAAGAGGCGGAGACTCACAATGCGCCATTGGGTAACTAGTTTGATGTATGTAATAGTATGCATAATGATGATAGCAATACATTTCTTTGTATTTTGCTGAAATCAAATATGGATCTTCATTATTCAAAGTAGCATATGCCTCTAAACCAGACATCATTCTTTTGACATGCTCTGTGTCCCAAGCAACTGAAAATGAACCTGTAATAATAATGTAATTAATTGAAACCTCTGCTAAGGTAACTGAAATGTCTCAGTAGGTCCCATTATCTGGCATGGAACCTTTTTCCAAAATATGCACACTGGCATAGGATAAGGTGTGATGTTTCCAGCAAAGAGATCTCTTCGAACTCTGTGGAATGAAGAACGCGGCTGTAGTTCACAAACCACAGGTGGTGCAATTGTTTTTTCAGGAACGAAGTGTCCATGTAGTGGCAGTAGAACGGCGATCATTGTTAATAGCCGCTTGATGAAAAGGTGGTAGTTCATAGTAAAGTAGTCTGCCTTTAGCCACTGGTCAGATCAAAGTTGCTCAAGTACTTTGCAGCACCTAGCCCATCCACTAGCTCATCTGCTCTTGGGATTGGATGGGTGTCAGTCTTTGTCACTTCATTAAGGGCTTGGTGGTCCACACAGAACTGCAAGTAAGTATACTCTTGCTTTGGCACTAATACAACAAGACTTGACCACAGACTATGAGATTGTTCAATATCACCCAGGTACAACATCTTGGCAACCTCTGCCTTATTGCAACTCTGAACCCTGTCAGATATTCTGTACATTCTACCCTTGACAGGCAGACTGTTCCCTGTGTCTATGTCATGCGCACAGGTGTCAACCCTGGAGCTGGCAAGAAGAGTTTGGAAAATTACCCGAACACTTCTCTACTCTCTCACTGCTGCTCAGACATTAACTCCGGGACTGACTGAACCCCTTCTACAGTGCCATCCCTCATGTCACTATGCAACAAGTCACAAAAAGGCTTCATGTCTTCCTCAACTTCCTCTATCATAGCCATGATGTTTTATGTGAAGTCTCTCCAGAGGTAAGACTTCTGCCTGTTTACATGGAACAAAGTCTTGGATTCCCTTGTGGTACTTGTGTCTACCAAGTAGTTTACCTCAGACACCTTCTGGACTACCTTGTATGACCCACATCATTTGTCCTCCAAAGCCCTGGGACAAATAGTCTTTAGCACCAACACCTGCTGCCCTTCCTGATACCCAGTTAGCATAGCTTGCTTTCGATCGTACCACTTCTTCATCAGCTATAGACTAGCTTGACAGGTTTCCTTTGCTTGACTTATGCATTGAGCCATCAACTTCCTAAGGCCAATCACGCAGTCCACTGCATCCTTCTGTGGAGACTTTGAGGTTCTTTCCCACCCTTCACTTACTAAGGTGAGTGGACCCCTAAGCAGGTGTCCATACAGAAGCTCTAAAGGATTGAACCCTACACCCTTCTGAGAATCTCTTGCTAAGCAAACAAGAGACATGGAAAGAGAAGTTCACACTTCCTCCTTAAGTTCTATAGCCATCTTCCCATCATGCTCTTTAGTGTTTGAGGGGACTATAGAAAGAAATTCTTCTTTCTAACCAGTAGACTTTTCTACTCCACTTGAGCGGAAGTCTCTCTTCTCCCATAGCTAGGTTCTAATTCCGGTATTGAGGGAACAAGCTGGGAATCAGCAAGAGGCAGGTAAGACCATGTGCACAAACCACTCCGGCCTAGTGCAGACCCTTACTTGCAACTCAGGTGCCCCACGTGCCTAAATCACTACACAGCCAGCTTCCAGTCCTTGTACTTGTACCTTATACCTTAGGCCTCATACTTGTATCCTTGCGCCTAGCTCCGTGCTGCTGAGGGCGGAGATCCCTCTTCGTCTCCCCCTGGTGTGTACCCATGATTGCAGAAGCCGGCAGCTCTTAGGTGGGGCACACTGTTACACACCTCCACAGCCCCACAGAAGTGCTCCGACCTTAGACTTTAGCCACGGCTCCTATAGGCCTTAACTTGCGCATAACTCGGTTGTAACTTTGCGTGGGAAGTCCAGGGAAATCCTAAGGTATAGACTGCATGGGCTTGCAGTCACTTGGAAGAGTTGCTGCCATTCAACATCCAACACCCAACCTCCTGCAGCCATGTAAACAGTCTCCTTGCATAGTGCTGTGATTGTGGGGGCCCTCAGTGAGGGTACAATGGAGCCAAGAGAAGGGGGGCAAGGCAGGTGCAAGCTGCACCCACAACTAAGCAGGCCACGCCTGCAACCCACCAGGCTCCACACAAACCCAGTGCTCCAAGCAGTGACGCAACGATAATTGAGGGCCCCCCACGGACTCTATTAGGATCTCTCGGGTCGAAGTGCAGTGCTGAGGGGACCCATTGAGCTTGAGGGCCCCCCCGCACTGCGGGGGATGCATGGGCATGTGTTACGCCCCTGGTTCCAAGCTCCCACCCCGGGAGTCTCGGGAATATCGGTATTCCATGCTGGGACAGCGCACTCAGAGTCAGCAGCACCGTGGAGTCACCATGTAGTCACGTGCACGTGTGTCCGCTGCTCACCTCCTTACTTTCCGTACTGCTCTCCTGCTACTCTCCCACTGCTGTGCTCTTGCTGTACAGTACTCCCGCCGCCTGGAAAAGAGTTATTTACAACAAGGGGTGGTGATGGACATAGTCTCTGAATTAAGCAGAGTACTCTCACCCAGTCAAGAGATCAGGGCTAGATCCAACACCGTTTTTTAGCTCATTGCACCATCACAGTTTCAGAACCTGGCTGTATGCAAATTAGTCTGTCCCTGGCCCAGTGCATCATGGGAACAGGGCAGACCAGACTACAAAAGCCAATTCTTACACAGGGAAGGAAACAAGCTTCCGGGGCCGGTTTCTGGCATTACAGCCGTCTTCGGCCCGGCTTGCTTGAATCCTGATGGTGCAATGAGCAAGGGACTCACATCTGAGTATACCCTTCCACGCTTAGGGTGGACAAAATTATTTACAACAAGGGGTGGTGATGGACAGAGTCTCTGAATTAAGCAGAGTACTCTCACCCAGTCAAGAGATCAGGGCTAGATCCAACACCGTTTTTTAGCTCATTGCACCATCCCAGTTTCAGAACCTGGCTGTATGCAAATTAGTCTGTCCCTGGCCCAGTGCATCATGGGAACAGGGCAGACCAGACTACAAAAGCCAATTCTTACACTGGGAAGGAAACAAGCTTCCGGGGACCGGTTTCTGGCATTACAGCCGTCTTCGGCCCAGCTTGCTTGAATCCTGATGGTGCAATGAGCAAGGGACTCACATCTGAGTATACCCTTCCACGCTTAGGGTGGACAAAATTATTTACAACAAGGGGTGGTGATGGACAGAGTCTCTGAATTAAGCAGAGTACTCTCACCCAGTCAAGAGATCAGGGCTAGATCCAACACCGTTTTTTAGCTCATTGCACCATCCCAGTTTCAGAACCTGGCTGTATGCAAATTAGTCTGTCCCTGGCCCAGTGCATCATGGGAACAGGGCAGACCAGACTACAAAAGCCAATTCTTACACTGGGAAGGAAACAAGCTTCCGGGGACCGGTTTCTGGCATTACAGCCGTCTTCGGCCCGGCTTGCTTGAATCCTGATGGTGCAATGAGCAAGGGACTCACATTTGAGTATACCCTTCCACGCTTAGGGTGGACAAAATTATTTACAACAAGGGGTGGTGATGGACAGAGTCACTGAATTAAGCAGAGTACTCTCACCCAGTCAAGAGATCAGGTCTAGATCCAACACCGTTTTTTAGCTCATTGCACCATCCCAGTTTCAGAACCTGGCTGTATGCAAATTAGTCTGTCCCTGTCCCAGTGCATCATGGGAACAGGGCAGACCAGACTACAAAAGCCAATTCTTACACTGGGAAGGAAACAAGCTTCCGGGGACCGGTTTCTGGCATTACAGCCGTCTTCGGCCCGGCTTGCTTGAATCCTGATGGTGCAATGAGCAGGGGACTCACATCTGAGTATACCCTTCCACGCTTAGGGTGGACAAAATTATTTACAACAAGGGGTGGTGATGGACAGAGTCTCTGAATTAAGCAGAGTACTCTCACCCAGTCAAGAGATCAGGGCTAGATCCAACACCGTTTTTTAGCTCATTGCACCATCCCAGTTTCAGAACCTGGCTGTATGCAAATTAGTCTGTCCCTGGCCCAGTGCATCATGGGAACAGGGCAGACCAGACTACAAAAGCCAATTCTTACACTGGGAAGGAAACAAGCTTCCGGGGACCGGTTTCTGGCATTACAGCCGTCTTCGGCCCGGCTTGCTTGAATCCTGATGGTGCAATGAGCAAGGGACTCACATCTGAGTATACCCTTCCACGCTTAGGGTGGACAAAATTATTTACAACAAGGGGTGGTGATGGACAGAGTCTCTAAATTAAGCAGAGTACTCTCACCCAGTCAAGAGATCAGGGCTAGATCCAACACCGTTTTTTAGCTGGGATGGGGCAGTGAGCTAAATAACGGTGATGGATCAAGCCCTGATCTTTGGACTGGGTAAGAGTGGTCTGCTTAATTCAGACACTCTGTTCATCACCACTCCCTTTTCTGAATCGTTTTTGGCCACTATAGGTGTGGCAGGGTATACTCAGACATGAGTCCCTTGCTCACTGCTCCATCAGGATTCAAGCAAGCCGGGCCGACGACGCCTGAAATGGCAGAAACCGGTCCCCGGAAGCTTGTCTCCTTTCTGGTGAAGAATTGGCTTGGTAGTTTGGTCTGCCCTGTTCCCATGATGCACTGGGCCAGGGACAGACTAATTTGCATATAGCCAGGTTCTGAGCTGGGATGGGGCAGTGAGCTAAATAACGGTGATGGATCAAGCCCTGATCTTTGGACTGGGTAAGAGTGGTCTGCTTAATTCAGACACTCTGTTCATCACCACCCCCTTTTCTGAATCGTTTTTGGCCACTATAGGTGTGGCAGGGTATACTCAGACATGAGTCCCTTGCTCACTGCTCCATCAGGATTCAAGCAAGCCGGGCCGACGACGCCTGAAATGGCAGAAACCGGTCCCCGGAAGCTTGTCTCCTTTCTGGTGAAGAATTGGCTTGGTAGTTTGGTCTGCCCTGTTCCCATGATGCACTGGGCCAGGGACAGACTAATTTGCATATAGCCAGGTTCTGAGCTGGGATGGGGCAGTGAGCTAAATAACGGTGATGGATCAAGCCCTGATCTTTGGACTGGGTAAGAGTGGTCTGCTTAATTCAGACACTCTGTTCATCACCACCCTCTTTTCTGAATCGTTTTTGGCCACTATAGGTGTGGCAGGGTATACTCAGACATGAGTCCCTTGCTCACTGCTCCATCAGGATTCAAGCAAGCCGGGCCGACGACGCCTGAAATGGCAGAAACCGGTCCCCGGAAGCTTGTCTCCTTTCTGGTGAAGAATTGGCTTGGTAGTTTGGTCTGCCCTGTTCCCATGATGCACTGGGCCAGGGACAGACTAATTTGCATATAGCCAGGTTCTGAGCTGGGATGGGGCA
This sequence comes from Lissotriton helveticus, assembly GCF_964261635.1. Classification (NCBI taxonomy): domain Eukaryota; kingdom Metazoa; phylum Chordata; class Amphibia; order Caudata; family Salamandridae; genus Lissotriton; species Lissotriton helveticus. The sequence goes on from NC_136057.1 coordinate 1,462,560,445, forward strand.
GTGAGCTAAATAATGGTGATGGATCAAGCCCTGATCTTTGGACTGGGTAAGAGTGGTCTGCTTAATTCAGACACTCTGTTCATCACCACCCCCTTTTCTGAATCGTTATTGGCCACTATAGGTGTGGCAGGGTATACTCAGACATGAGTCCCTTGCTCACTGCTCCATCAGGATTCAAGCAAGCCGGGCCGAAGACGCCTGAAATGGCAGAAACCGGTCCCCGGAAGCTTGTCTCCTTTCTGGTGAAGAATTGGCTTGGTAGTTTGGTCTGCCCTGTTCCCATGATGCACTGGGCCAGGGACAGACTAATTTGCATATAGCCAGGTTCTGAGCTGGGATGGGGCAGTGAGCTAAATAACGGTGATGGATCAAGCCCTGATCTTTGGACTGGGTAAGAGTGGTCTGCTTAATTCAGACACTCTGTTCATCACCACCCCCTTTTCTGAATCGTTTTTGGCCACTATAGGTGTGGCAGGGTATACTCAGACATGAGTCCCTTGCTCACTGCTCCATCAGGATTCAAGCAAGCCGGGCCGACGACGCCTGAAATGGCAGAAACCGGTCCCCGGAAGCTTGTCTCCTTTCTGGTGAAGAATTGGCTTGATAGTTTGGTCTGCCCTGTTCCCATGATGCACTGGGCCAGGGACAGACTAATTTGCATATAGCCAGGTTCTGAGCTGGGATGGGGCAGTGAGCTAAATAACGGTGATGGATCAAGCCCTGATCTTTGGACTGGGTAAGAGTGGTCTGCTTAATTCAGACACTCTGTTCATCACCACCCCCTTTTCTGAATCGCCTGGAAAAGAGAGCACATGACACGAAGCACAGGGAAGGTCACTGGAGCCTGCCTCAACTCAGCAGTATGACGGTGACTGCTGCCTGGCTGCAGGACCGCCAAGGGGGGCTTGGGGGAGGGAGCTGACCGCAGGGAGGTCTCCTCCCCCGGGCAGTTTGGGAGGGCTGCGAGGGGTTTCTGCTAGAAGCCCCTGGAAGGTTCTGGATTTGGGCTGACCTACTAGGACTAGCCAGCCCAATTATAAATTCCCTTGACCCCGCCTCCTAGCCACCATTTTAGGTTTGGTGACCTGGTGGCTAGGAGGGCAGTTAGCGTTTTTTGTGTTCGTGAGGTATTTGGTGCTTTGTGATATTTTACTTAGTGTTTCCTGAGGCGGTTTCTGTTGCTCTTATGGAGGACTCGCGTGTATTAGAGGCCATGAGGCTGCTGTCTGAAGCGGGACGAATGGACTTATTGGTGGGAGGGGGGCCGGCGCGCCCCCAGCGCCAGGCCTCCGCTGGCGTGTCTGCTGCTGTTCTGGCGTGCGCATCGCCGAAGAGAAGGCGCTCTGGTCAGGTGAGTGAGAGGGGCCGGTCTCGTACGAAGAAACCGGCCCCTTCGGGTCAGGCGCGTGCGGTGGTGGGGGCGGGGGAAGCGCCAGCGTTGCCTGGCGCTCTTGTTCCTGGTGCGGTTGTAGTGCGCCCGACCCCTTCTTTCTCAGCGGGAGGGGCGCTTTCAGTGGGGGAAGCTCCGGCGGGATCTGTTTCCTCCGCCGGGGTTTCAAGGGAGGTGACAGGCGCTTTGCCTAATGCGCTGTTTCTGCAGGCGGGCGGGGCTCGTGGGGTGACAGGTTTTGAAGCGGCAGCACAAGCTGCTGGAAAGCCGGCCGGCAAGAGGGGGGGGCGGAGAGCGAGCGGGAAGCGCTCCGCCTCGGACCCGGTTTCTGATAAGAGATCAGAGCGTGTGAAGGGGCAGACAGTGCGTGGAGCGCGAAGAGGCTCCCTTCAGTTTGTAGATCATCAAGGGTCATGGCAGCAGTTGAGGGAATCGGTGCGACAGCCATTAACCCCTTCAGGACATGTGGTGGTGGAAACTCAAGGTGTAGTTGGCTGTGAGGAAGGGTTTTGCTTAACCCCTTCAAGGCAGGTGGTGTCACAGAGGCCTATTGTTGCGGGGAACCTTTCAGGCAGGTTTTCTTCAGATGGGCCAGAAGGTGTTGGGGGTTTGGGTCTCCAGGTGGGCCAGGTTTTATCTGAGACTCCTACAGGTATGGTTCTTCAGGGTTTGGAAGGTAATGTGGGGAGTCCGTTGCTTTTTTCTACTCCTGGTTCTTCAAGGGGTGCTGCTTTGTCTGTAGGGGGGGGTTCCAGGGGAGAGGGGGAGTGGGCTCAAGTAGGGGAGGGATGTTCAGTTTCTTGCGCTGCTCTGGATCTGGAGGGCTCTCGGCCTGAGGCTGCTGGGGCTTTTGGGTTTTTTGATGTGGATGACCGTTTTCAGAGGGGAGATGGGGGTATGTCACAGGTGAGGCGTGGAGCCTTTTCTTGTTCTGTTGCTGGCACAGGTCACGTGGACGGGACAGGGAGGTCGGGGCTTGAAGGGGCAGTGGGGGGTGATGCTGTAGGAGTGTCACATCCTGTTGTCAGGAGTTTGGAGGGTGTTGTGTTGCCTGGTACGGTGTCTCAGCCGGACAGGGGTTTGAGGCATTTCAGTGGCTGGCCGGTTACAGGGTCCTATGGCGGCTGTTCCTTATGGGCAGGTGGGTGCAGGTGGCCCCTACTTGATGTTTGGTTCTCCGGGGTGGGAACATTTTGGGGCTGCAGGTTTGGCGCAGCGTGGTTTTCGGAAGGATGGTGTTGGGCAAGTTTGGGGTTCAAGGGCTACTGCTCATGTTTCTTCAGCGGTGGCGGTTGATAATTTGGATTGCAGTGAAGATGACGAGATGATAGGCGACTCTCCGGTCAGGCCACCGATAGCTCTTCCAGATGGCGCTCTTACTGCGGGGACTGAAAGCTTTTGAACCCTTCTAACGTATATTGTTCGGGATCAATAGCCCAGGTCTCCTGAAGGCAAATAATATGAAAACTGGTTATAAAGTCTATCCACTCCTGTCAATTGTATTTAGCTGCCACCCCTGCAATGTTCAACGGTATCACTCTTATACCATTCTTAGCCTCAGCCTTGTTTGAGTCAGCCCCGGCAGGACTCCTATCTATGACCTCCCCGGCTGCAACGGGGGTATCCAGCTTAGCTGGTGATGTTCCTACCCTTGATTCAGCTACATGCCCAATCCCTGATGTATCATTCAAGTCAGCTGCTATAGTTTCATAAGTAAGTTCCGTAAAGGAACTGCCTGTCTCTGCTAAGAGGGTAAGTGGCAACCGCACCAGACGTCGAGATCCTTTCTCTGAACTGCCCGTGGTAGACTGAGGTGGGCAAATTTTATTCCGCTCAAGTCAGTCGACATTATCCAAGGCACAGAACCTGTTCCAGTGTGCATGCATTGCGAATGCAGGTTCGTAGAGGGGGAATGCCTGCCAGGGAGTCTGCCAGTTGTCTGCTCTATTTAACTGCACAGGATGCAAAACCCTATTCGCCTGACCCCTGTTTAGATATGTTGTCTCGTTGTGGGGGGTAGGGGGTAGAAGTAGGATAAATGGAGGGGGTGTATGTTAGTAGGTGGACCCAGCGTTGGAGAGTTACATATATGGGTTACTACCGAGGTATCCCTAAAGTTTATTACAATAACATCCCCAGCAATGGTTTTCACTCCATTTCCTATCCATTGCCCCCTTCTTACAGACAGTATTACCCCAGAAATGTGTGGTGGTAGTGGCTTGTTGGATCTTAGCCATTGTACACATTTGTTCCTCAGTTCCACTTCATTCTCTCTTGTACCTTCCTTTAAAGGCGGTACGCCTGTTAACACGACTACATAAGGTAGGGCTTCCGGTGGTAGATTAATTGACTGGAAGCGCACTCCACTTTTTGCCCTTGCTGCAACTGCCGGAGTGGTGGTAGTCTTTACTTGGATAGGGGTCTCCTTTTGGGTGTTGCCTGCAGTGTCCTTGCTTACTGGCAGGCTCTTCCCTTGGTTGTTACGTGCCTGAGCAGCGGTACCATTAGCGCTGGGGGGTGGGGGAACACATGTCTTGTCTGGTGATCTGCTTAGTGGGGTAGCGCTATTTTTTTGTTTTATAGAGTTATTGTCCGGCATTGACTTGCCCTTGTGCGTAATCTGTTTACCTCCTGGGCTACCCGAGTCCTGGTTACATGGTGCTGGATTTATCGCTTGTGTCGCTGGTTTAACTGATCCTATCACTTTGTTATTTATTGAAGAAGTTAATCTATCGATTTTAGACATCAGGGGCTTAAGGTGCACTCTGATGGTCTCCTCCAATTCTGTCTTCAGGTCTGCCACCATATTGGCTACCCAACAGGGTATGCCAGATGTGGTGTTGGCCATTGGGGTCACCAGGTTGTGGTTAGACTTAAGGTTATCAGTCCCCCCCTTTTTGTTATTATGCTTTACAGCGATATTCTTTCTAGTTCTCAGGGCATTTGTACCTAGATTTATAGTTTGGGGAGTAGACAAAGGTATCTCCTCTGAGTTAACAAAGTCGGGATCTCTAATAGTATTTCTGGGTGTATCTGTGGCTGCCTGGGCACATGGGAACTCTACATATGAGGACGATGACAGGAAACTTGTGTCCGGTTCATCTAATAGTGTTACCACGGGACCATCCTCAATGTCATGAATGGCTACTGTAGGCACTATCGAAAGCCGCCTTTCAGTATTTACAATAGCATTTGCCACGACCCCAATAGTTTGCTGCAGCATTTTGTCTATCGCCGTCAGAGATGGTAAGGGCTGCGGCTGCGGCGAATTAGCTTTCTGTTTAGTTTTGGATCTCAGCGTGGGCATTCTGTTTGGTTTGGGCCCCCTTCTCATGAGTTAACAGTCAATCGAGATTGTTGACGGGTCACCCCCCTTAAAAACAGTATGGTTCTAGTGGCCACAGGTTGGCTTGACAGTGAGGATGTGAAGCAAAGTGCAATTCCACCACAGATATAATATGCCGGACAGTACCTTCAATGTGCCGGATCGTGGCAGCCACGGAGATGTTAGTGAGGAGGCCCAGCCCAGCCTCGTTTGGCCTTGGAGGGCCGTAGAGGGCCCGCCCTTTGCCCGGGCTTCGCCCCGGGCGTCCCGCTCGCGTCCCGCGACGCTGGGGGCTCCGCTTCTTGAATGCCCCTCCTGGCGCTCTATTTGCGTCAGGGCAACGCGCCGCCGCAAAGCCTGCCGGGAAATGTAGTCCCGGAGCGGCAGCGCGGTTGGTGGTGGTGTGACCTGCGGTGCTCCTGCGGCGCTCCTGTGCTGGTGCTCGGGATAGGTGTATGCGGCTCAGTTCCCTCGTGAGTAATAGATAAGATAAATAAGAAAATAGATAGATAAATAAGATAGATAAAATAGATAGATAGATAAGATAAATAAGATAGATTAAATAGATAGATAAGATATATATATAAGATAGATAAAATAGATGGATAGATAAGATAGATAAATAAAATACATAAAATAAGATAGATAGATAAGATAGATACATAAGATAGATACATAAGATAGATAAAATAGATAGATAGATAGATAGATAGATAGATAGATAGATAGATAGATAGATAGATAGATAGATAGAAGGCGATAGATAGATAGAGTGAGGGCGATAGATAGATAGAGTGAAGGCGATAGATAGATAGAGTGAGGGCGATAAATAGATAGATAGATAGATAGAGGGCGATAGATAGAGTGAGGGCGATAGATAGATAGATAGAGTGAGGGCGATAGATAGATAGATAGAGTGAGGGCAATAGATAGATAGATAGAGTGAGGGCGATAGATAAATAGAGTGAGGGCGATAGATAGATAGACAGATAGATAGTGAGGGCGATAGATAGATAGATAGAGTGAGGGCCATAGATAGATAGAGTGAGGGCGATAGATAGATAGACAGATAGATAGTGAGGGCAATAGATAGATAGATAGATGGTTGTGTGTGTGGGGGTATGTGTGTGGGGTTGTGTGTGTGTGGGGTTGTGTGTGTGTGGGGGTTGTGTGTGTGGGGGGTTGTGTGTGTGGGGGGGTTGTGTGTGAGGGGAACTTGCTCTGATTGACTCAATCCAGCGCTGGGACTCTGGAATCTTTGCAACTGAGTCCCTGTAGAACCTCTGACACTTGAATGCCTTAGTGGGGCCTGTCGCTACACCTGATCAAGGAATAGCCATCAGTCATGAGCGGAGATGTGGAACCGGAAAGCTGATCCTGGTAACGCTTGTGGGCTTGCCTCAGAAAGGCTGTGTATAATATTTACAGTGTGCTGTATTGTAATTTGTGTTAGTAGAAAAATATTCCTTTTTACATAAAAGCAATTATTTGACTTGGCCAGTAGCTGCTCACCATCATTTTGGTCTTGAAAAGTTGACAGTATGATGTGGTCCAATCATGCACCTATGAAGTGGAGTTTTCAAACAAGGAATTGAGTGACTGTTCATGTTTATCAGATGGTTATCAAGTGAAAATTCAAGAATGATACACTCAGGGCACGAGTCGGGGGTACATGCGGTTGGACGGCGACCACCCACTTTTTTCACAGGGTGAACGCAGTCCACCCTGCCAAGAATTTTTGCCCCACTGAATAATGTGCTGAACTCGTCCTGGTGTAATTTCCAAACACGGGACACTTTCAGCAGCACCTGTACATTGTCTGCTTTCCATCTGCAACAAGCAACAACCAGCATGCAGAGGATGGGCCTTTCTTATTTAAGACTCCTGCTGGGCCCATAACTAAGGCCGAATTTGAGGGGTCATCAGGCCTCCTATTGTTTGAGAGCAGTCAGGAGCCTCACACCTACAAGCAAATGCAGCAGAGGGGAAACAAAGGTTAGCACTTCACGCATACGTCAGAGAGGCAGCTTTTGACTTTGTTCAGGCTCTGTTTACTAGATATGCATGCCTGTAAGAATTTCAGATGTGTTGGTCTCTTCCAGTAGTTACATAATACTAAATGTAATTTATATAGCGGTTACTACCCCTGAGGAAGCGTTGAAATAATTAAAGTACCACTATTTTTGCTTGTATAGCGCTATTCATTCAAAAGCAGTGTCAAAGTGCTGTACTTCACACTTACATATTGAGGTCGTGGCTTGTGATGCCACTACCTATGATGTCAATTCCTGTGATGCCACATGTAATGTCATTCGCTGTGATGTCACGTGCCGTAATGTCACGCGTCCTGATGTCACGTACCATGATGTCACTTGCATACTGCCTAACTAGGTTAGTCCCCCTCCCCCACTTCTTTCTTTAGGACTTGTGCCTGAGCTGGATACACTGTTTTTGTAAAAGAATCGCAACCTGAACGTTGCTGTTGTGCACCACACCTGAGGCCAGGCCCAGAAACGCAAGAGGAGTGAGGGGAGCAGGTCCGGGAGAGCGGCAGGAGAACAGCAGCAGCAGGAGAGCAGCTGTTCGGTGATCTTGTAGTTGAGAGGAGCCGCGGCAGGAGGGCGGCTGTTCAACGGTGCTTGGGAGGGAGGGCGAGGGGTGAGAGAAAAGTACACCAAAATGTTCTGAGTGTGAAAAAGGCCGCTTTATTAGGAAACAGGTGCACATTACAAATACAAAACCTTGGCAGCACCTTACAAAACTAATCTCACTAAATAAATAATTAACTACAAACCCCGCCCCCGCCCCCTCCCCTAAAATTCTTTGGCCCCTCCCCCACCCAACAATACAGCATTAAAACATTACAATAACATTATAACAATAGCATCATCAATAAAACATTACGTCATTAATCAAGTCATTACGTCATCATACAATCCATTATTCAACAAACCCCAATCATATATTGAAAGCCAGGCCCTCTATAACCAGAAACCCTGCCTGACCCTTCACTCCTGCCAATACCCCCCAAAACCTGAACGGTCAAACAATGACCAACTTCCCCTGTACCTGTCAAACAATGGATCAACCCAGTACTCATCAACAATCTACAATAAACCGCACCGAGACAACCAAAAACCCCCGCACAGCACCTGTTCCTAGCGACAATACAAATAACAAGAAAAAAAAACCTGCACATCTGTTGTCCGAAAAAACAGCCTTTTAATCAAAAATAGAAAAATTTAAAAAAGGAAAAGGGGGAAGTCCATAACTAAGAAAAATCATTCGGGGAAAAAACCCGGGGAGGAAAAATATTAATAAGGGAGGGTGGGAGGGACAAAAAACGCTAACTGCCCTCCTAGCCACCAGGTCACCAAACCTAAAATGGTGGCTAGGAGGCGGGGTCAAGGGAATTTATAATTGGGCTGGCCAGTCCTACTAGGCCAGCCCAAATCCAGAACCTTCCAGGGGCTTCTAGCAGAAACCCCTCGCAGCCCTCCCAAACTGCCCGGGGGAGGAGACCTCCCTGCGGTCAGCTCCCTCCCCCAAGCCCCCCTTGGGAGGGAGGGCGAGGGGTGAGAGAAAAGTATACCAAAATGTTCTGAGTGTGAAAAAGGCCGCTTTATTAGGAAACAGGTGCACATTACAAATACAAAACCTTGGCAGCGCCTTACAAAACTAACCTCACTAAATAAATAATTAACTACAAACCCCGCCCCCGCCCCTAAAATTCTTTGGCCCCTCCCCCACCCAACAATACAGCATTAAAACATTACAATAACATTATAACAATAGCATCATCAATAAAACATTACGTCATTAATCAAGTCATTACGTCATCATACAATCCATTATTCAACAAACCCCAATCACATATTGAAAGCCAGGCCCTCTATAACCAGAAACCCTGCCTGACCCTTCACTCCTGCCAATACCCCCCAAAACCTGAACGGTCAAACAATGACCAACTTCCCCTGTACCTGTCAAACAATGGATCAACCCAGTACTCATCAACAATCTACAATAAACCGCACCGAGACAACCAAAAACCCCCGCCACCCAGAAAGGTAGAGGGGGGGTAGAGAAAAAACGACGCCACCTCCCTTTCTGCCCCCCCAACCAGAAAATGATAAGCAGAAATGGACGAATATCAACGTTGCATAGCTAACGAACGTGCCAAAACCTCACGTAATTCCAACAGATATAGATCCATCCCCACCCTGGACAGGTGAACACCATCATCTCTGAAAAATTCCACAGTCTCAAATTTGATCTCTCTATGTGAAATCCTACTGAAACCAAGACCACGGCAACAACGAGAAACCTCAGAGTTAACTTTCTTCCTGGCTCTGTCCACAGCCCTGGGGTTGACCGCTCCTCTCCAGATCCTACGCGGAATCAACTCAGTCCATAAGACATGGCACCCGGCCCAAAACTCCTTTATAAGGCTCAAATCCTTCTTAATAGCTCGTAGCAATACCACACCTTTAGTAGCACAAAGATCGTTCTCTCCCAGATGAATGACCAGAATATCAGGACATAGCCCGCCCACCATATTATTGTTAAGACATGGGATTAACTCTTTCCATAGCATACCACCTTTTCCCTTCCAAACCACATTGAACATGCGAGCGTTAAAACCCAGAAGTTCTCCAAAGTAACTCTGTGCCGCCTGGACTCGGGCCCATTTCACGAAGGAATGCCCAACTATCCAGACTGTCACCACAGGAGAACGAGGCCCAGCAACAGATCCTATAAGAGAAAACAGAGTTAGAGCTCATGGGAAGGAAGATGACGCATGCGCCTCCTCCGCTTGACTTCTCACGTAGCGCTGAAAGCAGTTTGAAGACCAACGCCCCAGCCTCATGATATCCCTTTGAGTCCAACCTCTGTTAAAAGCTTCAGTTGCAGCCCCAATCCGGAATGAATGTGTCCCATATAAGCTCCCATCCAGACCCAAGTGTTCCAAAGCTTTGCGCAAAACCATGCGTAATTGGTATGCTGTAACCAGGGTGCCATCAATATGCTGAAAGACGAGTGCATCATCATCACCCCCGCACAAAGAACGCCAGCGCCGCGCTAGCAGTAAAGGGCAAGTAAGCCTAGGAGCACGCGCTTGCAACCACACACCCTTTCCCTTCTTAGTCTGATCAGTTTTGGAGCTGGCTAACCATATATGCACCCCTTCATCAGAACAGAAAACATCCCGCCAAAATAGGCCACACTTGCATTTCGAGCCCAACAACTCCGAAACCCTAAAAGCTCCAAAAAACATGAATGCCATTAACATGGAAAATAAGCATGACTCAAAGTCATCTGAACAAACCTCAGGGAGAACAGTTATCAATCGAGCCATGATCTGCCAAGATAAAGGAGCCCTGAGTCTACTGGTGTGCCCTTGTTCTCTGGCCCAACCCTCAAGCATCCTCCTGCCAATCTCCCCTGCTGACGGAGGATAACCCCATAACAACTTGCCCATAAATGCTATCCCCGCTAATTTACCGGCGATAGTCACCTTAGTCAGCCCTTTGTCCATGAGATCCAGGATGAAATTCACGACATCCTCCGAACGACGCCAAACCTCCTCCCGCCTACAAGCGCCAGACTCCAGAAATTCCCTCCAGGCCAGAGAATAAGCAGAACGCGTAGACACAGACAAAGAACCTACCACCAGTTGTAAGACCCGACGTTGCCTACGTGCCACAGATGAATCGGCATCGGGGTCGGTGCTTGGTCTGCCTCCCTCGCCAGTCCACGGAATCTCCCCCACTGTGAACGAGACAGAGCATCCGCAATGTCATTGTCCACCCCAGGAATGTGCAAAGCACGAAAGTGAATGTCGTGTTTCAAACAACCCAGCACAAAAACTCTCATGAGCTTCAAGACCTGTTCATCCCTGGCAGACTGTCGATTAACAATTTCCACCACAGCCATGTTGTCCACACGAAAAAGCACTTTCTTATGTGCCAAGACCTCCCCCCACAGTGTCAAAGCCACCAGCAAAGGAAAAAGCTCCAAAAAGGTAATGCTGCGACCACCATTCAACCCCTCATCCGGCCAACGTTCCGCACACCATCTTCCATTCCAATACAGACCAAAACCATCACTGCCAGCTGCATCTGAAAACATTTGCACATCCCAGTGAAAGTCAACGTCCCTAAGCAAAGGAACACCATTAAAGGAAGAGAGAAAAAATTTCCACATTCTCAAATCCTCCTTGACTCCAGCAGACAATCGAACCCTATGGTGAGGCAAATGTTGACCTGCAAGAGCCCTGCCTAATCTACGACAAAAAGTCCTTCCTGCTCTCACGACCCTACAAGCAAAGTTGAGATGGCCTAGTAACACCTGAACATCTTTCACCAACACTTTCCGTTTTGCTAACATAGTGTCCAGCAAATCCAGCATCTTCACTTTCTTATCCTCAGGCAAGCGAGCCCGCATTGCCACAGAATCAAGTTCAATCCCCAAAAAGGACAAGACTGTGTCAGGACTCATAGTTTTCTCGGGAGCCAAAGGAACTCCCAGATCCTCCATGAGCCCTTGGAAAGTGTCCAGAGCAGACTGGCACTCCGCGGAGCCCGGGGACCCGACAAAGAAAAAGTAATCTAGGTAGTGCGTTACCAGTGAGTGACCAGACTGATGAGTAAAGTACCATTGTAGAAAAGTACTGAAACACTCAAAAAGAGAACATGATATGGAGCAACCCATCGGCAAAGTCTTGTCCACATACCATTTTCCTGAAAATTGGATACCCAGAAGACACCAGTCTTCCGGGTGGACAGGCAGTAGCCGGAAAGCAGACTTTATATCACACTTGGCCATCTCAGCAGCTGCGCCCGCGGTCACAACAAGTGACATGGCCACGTCAACTGAGGAATAAGAGACTGAAACAGCTTCTGGATCAATAAAATCATTGACCGACGACCCTTCCGGCCATGATAAGTGTTGTATAAGCCTGAATTGTCCCGGATCTTTCTTCGGGACCACTCCAATAGGTGATATTATTAAATTAAGGATCGGCCAATCGTGAAAAGGGCCAGCCATCCTCCCTCCATGCACTTCTTTATCTAACTTGTCTTGTACTACTGAGCCATGCTCCGATGCAGATTTTAAATTAGCAGACCATCTTCTTTGTCTAGGACCTGTGTAGCCTAACTTGAAACCAAATTCAAAGCCATCCAACAATGTTCGTTTCCCAGCGTCATTATCATAGTCATGAAGTGCAAGGCGCAACTTTTCCAACCTAACCGGTGTATGAGCCCTTGGACCCAGAACCCCGATTACCTCTAAATCCCCTACCTCCTGCAGAATGTTGGGACGTCCCCGAACCCCCTGCACCTAACTGAGTCCCCTGATGGTCTCCTGCTGGCTTGTTCTCCCAGCATCTAGACAAGGGGTGTCGCTTACCACAACCTGAGCACTCATGCCTGAATTTACAATATTCCCTAGTACAGAAGCCTTTATTAAACTCCCAGCACGTGCCGACTGCAGGCTGTGTGTTTGAGCTACTTCCCACCCCTCCCCTGGTGGGCTTGCCCTGAAAGGGCCGGTATATTATGGGGAGACCACTGGCTGTAAAAATCGTCTTACCCCCCGAAGCCGACCCCATAGTGTGCTGCCATAAATCAGTGTCCAGTTCCCCCCACTTGGCCTCCGGATCCCAAGCCATCCTGGCCCTGAACTCCTCGTCATATTGGGACCAAGCAAACCCCCCCCCCCCAGTAAGCTGCGCCTTGCGTATAACATCCATGTATTTAAAAAGGGACACGCTGCGCTCTGGGAATTTCTCACAATACACACTTGCATATATTAGGAAAGCAGCTGTCCAATTCTCAATGGTTAGGGGAACTCTAGGTCGTTTTGCCAGCTCAAATTCTTCCTCCTTGGACCCTTCCTTGGACCGTATTTCTCTGTGTAGCAACTTAAGTAGTTCCACATATTCACCCTTCCAAATTCTTTCCATTGTACTCAACATTAAATGTGCCCCCAAAGGCTTTGTGACTCCCATATAGGGCAATTTTTTGATTTTCAATTCTTTGCTGGCCAATGGCTCTTTTGTAACACCTGAGGCCTCTGTACCAATACTACATTCAACTTTACCTGCAGTGTCCAGCACCTCATCCGTGCCCACAGCAGTGTCTTTCACATAACGTCGCTTTTCCAACCGCCCCTCACCAACCCCAACAGCCTCAGTCCCACCTGTGCCCACAGACACCATAATTGGTTTGGCCTGTGTAGCTAGCTGCTCACCTGGCAACAAAGAGACCACTCTCGCAGGCCCAGCCTGTGATGCCGATACCAATGTATCTCGTCTTGGAGGCGCCCTGACTGACGGGCCGCGTTCTCGTCTCTCCTTTACGTGTTTTTGCACCACTGTAGCCTGAAAAACACTATCAACAACATGAGAGGGCACCCCCCCTTCCACGTCCCGCAATTCTCCTTCTTCGGGACTATCTTCATCGTAATCCAGAACCACTGAATCAGGTTCATCAGGAAACACCACACCACGGGTCTTACCTAACCCAACATCAGCCATAGTACATTTTAAGTTTTGTGTAGAAATTCCATGAGGGGGAGCAGACTGTACATGCCCGTACCTCCCCTGGCGCTGACTCTGTGGCTCCATAGCCGCCGGTAAGGCACACCACCTATACCTGCTATTCGTTGGGGCCAGCGGGGCCACGCCGGGCCCTCGTGTGCTGGCCGCGTCGGGTTCCCTCGTTGGAACAGAGAGGGCCGCGCTAGGCATTCTCCTCGCTTCACCTTGGCGAAATTGGACTGGTCCACGCCCTACCAAGTCTGGACCAACACACCTATCCCTGTCCTGAAAAGAAAAAGTTTGGACTGGTGTACTAGGATCCACAGCTACAACACCTGACACAGCCCTCATGCCCTGCCTATTAGCACCTACAAATGTGCCCTGCCCCCTATCCAAGGAACGCCCCCGGACCCTCCTCGCAGGCACCTCCCTCATAACATATGTAGATCTTCGCATTCAGGGGTCCTGGTCTGATTTGAGCTGGGACTCATCAAATATGCAAGCAATAGGTTTTCGCCACAAGGGCCTAAATATCACACTGATAAACTGGTACAATGCGGTGGGCTCAAATGGCAGAAATAAAATCATGAAAGAATTGGACGGCCGCCTTAAAATTATGTCATCAGCCAATAAAGCAACAGGGTCCTCACATACCATCCTAGCAGGAGACTTCAACTGCCACCTGTGTGAAAAACTGAGACCAATAAACAAAGATTGGTCACGTTGCCCGGAGGAAAAAGGTCCACATTTTGCTCACACCACTGAGGGCAGGGACATGGAGAACTTTATAAATAGGCACAATCTGTTATTTATAATGGACCTAATAACGATAGGCAATGCGGGGGAACCTAATGCAACATATAAAGGAAGGAGCTGCCACTCCTATATAGATTTTGTCATGATGTCCCCAACACTTAAAAAATGGATCATAAACTTTGAAATTGCACAGAGTCCCTTCAGCGATCATAACCCGTTGGTATTGGATCTCAATTGCATGAACCTTAGAACAGCAGAGGGTGTACTCGGTGCCAAAGAACAGACAATGGCACAAGGGAGAAGACTAAAATGGGCCAAGATTAACGGAGAAATGTTTTACCGTAAGCTTGTAACGAAAGGCCAAAAACAAATAAATGTTTGCCTGGAGGAAAATATGGGTGGCCAAACTGTGGTTAGGGCCTTCGAAGAAATCGCCCAACTTGTGGATACTCTACTGAAATCCTCCACAGGAGTCAAATTGCCTCAGACCCCACGCTGGTTTGATCACGATTGTACCAAGGCACTGAAAGATCTGAAGAAATGTCTTGCTGATCAACCAAAGGACAAAGTCAAAATAGTGGCCAGTAGATCCAACTATAAAAAAGTTCTGAAAGCACGCAAAAGAACTTTACAAAATTTAGCATGGGAGGACCTAAGGGAAGCGGCAGAAAGAGGTGATATCACGACATTTTGGAGAGTCATTAACAACCCATGTTTTAAAGATCCAAGGGGGCCAGACATTGTGAATGTAATTCTCCCTGAACAATGGTATAACCACTATCGTGGCCTTTACAATCATACTGGGATGGCACCGCAAGAGGAGGGCGCTAAAACAGCAGTGCCTGTAAGTTTAGACTTCTCATTGGGAGAAGTAAAATCAGCAATCCAAGGGCTCTCAAAAAATAAAGCGCCAGGCCCTGATGGCATCCCGCCTGACCTTTATTTGAGCAATGTGGACTTGTGGGCACCCATCCTTACTAGGGTCCTGAACGAGGCAGTAGTGGCAGGACTGCCTCGCTCTTGGTCCTCGGCAATTATCGTCCCAATTCAATAAAAGGGTAGCCGGGACGACCCCCAATGCTACCGTCCTATATCTTTAATAGATGTAACGGCCAAGGTTTTGGGACGGGTGATTTTAAATCGTC